>NC_064828.1:99796714-100100753 GCF_024166365.1 Elephas maximus indicus | reverse complement strand
AGGCCTAGTCTTGGCGTAGTGGGTAAGTGCTACTGCTGCTAATCAAAAGGTCAGCGGTTTGAATCATCCAGGTGCTCCTTGGAAACTCTATGGGACAGTTCTCTCTGCCTATAGTGTCGCTATGAGTCAGAATCAACTCAACGGTAGCATTTTTTTTTCTATCCATAGCTAAAACTATGTTTCTCTCTTTTGTACCCCCATCAAATGTATTTCCACTCTACCAATTATAATATACACACCATAAAATTGACCCATTGTAACTGTAGAGTTCAATGAATTTTCAGTAAATTCAAGTACTTGCAAAACCAATACCAATATCCAATTTTAGACCAGTTTCTATCACTCCCAGAAGAAACTATTAGCACTCTTTATTCCCACTTCCAACCCCAGGCAACCACCAATAAATATACTTTCTGTCTCTATAGATGTGTCTTTTTTGAACATTTCAAATATTATATTTCATACAATACGTAGTCTTCTGAAACTGAGTTTTTTGCTTCAACTTATTAATGTTGTAGCATGCCTCAGTGCTTCACTCTTTTTATGGCCAAATAACAATCCACTGTATAAACATACTTTAAAGCATTTATCCATTCATCAGCTCAATGATACTCTATGAAATTCACATACAAGTCTTTGAGTAGACATACATTTTCACTTCTCTTGGGTAGATATTTAAGAATCCAAACTAAACCTTGTATATTTCTTTCCTATATCAACCAATCTATTCTGTTTTAATACGATTATTTTGGAGTATATGTCTACCTACTCCATCCCCTTAAACACGAGTGTGTTCCAATGACCTCTTCTCATTCCTTTTTTTATGTATTGTGTCCCTGGTCAGCTCATCCATTCCCAAAGTGTAATTATAATTTCAAATTGAGAGAATTGTTATTAATTGCCATCGACTCAGCTTCAACTAATGGCAACCTTATGTATAATGGAACAAAATATTACCCGGTCCTGTGCCATCTTCATAATCATTGGTATGTTTGAGTCCATTATTGTGACTATTATGCTAATCCATACCATTTCGGGTTCCCCTCATTTTCCTGTCCCTCTACTTTATCAAGCAGGATGTCCTTTTCTAGGGACTTGTCTTTCCTGATGACATGTCCAAGGTAAGCAATTCAAAGACTTGCCAACCTCTCTTCTAAAGAACATTCTGGCTATACTTCCCCCAAGACTGATTTGTTTGCCCTTCTGGCAGTTCATGGTACATCCAATATTTTTGCCAACATGTCAGTTATTCTTTGGTCTTCCTTTTTCATTGTCCAGCTTTCACATGCATATGAGGGGATGGGCAATACCATAGATTGAGTCAGAAGCACCTTAGTAATCAAAGGGACATCTTTGTTTTTTTAACATTTTAAAGAAGTCTTTTCAGTAGATTCTCCTAAAGCAATATGTCATTCGATATACTGTATTGATTGTTGATCCAGGAAGATCAACAGGGTGTTGACTGTTGATCAAAACAGAATTAAATTCTTGAAAACTTCAATTGCTTCATTGTTTATCTTGATGTTGTAAGTGTTTTCATTCTCTTCATGTTCCGGTGCAACCCATACTAAGAGCTGTCGTGTTTTAACTTCATTAGTGAGCGCTCCGGGTCCTCTTCACTTTCGGCAGGCATGGCTGGGTCGTCTGTGTTATTACTGCAGGTTGTTAATGATGCCACATTCATCTTCAAATAGTCCAACTGCTGGGATTATTTGTTAAACATTGTTGTTGTTCTTGTTAGGTGCCGTCGAGTCAATTCTGACTTAAAGCGACCCTATGCACAACAGAATGAACCACTGCCCGGTACTGAGCCATACAATTGGATAAGCATACAAACTGGATAAGTAAGGTGACAGGATACAGTCCTGCCACACACATTGTCAAAATTTAAACCAATTGAGATACTTAAGATATTTATTTCAAACTTCCCTTTTGTGCGCTAGCCATTTAGTTCAGTTTTAGGAAATACTTGCTAGAATGTTAAATAAAACCAAAGATCTTGGCTGATTGAATATTGATAGTGCGTTTTACTAAGACTTTCTGAAATAATGACTTAAAAAAATGTCATCATCTTGAGGGAACAAATAATACTCATGAAAACCTACAATAAAAAGTTTAAGGTAGTTTCTTTTAAAATATACTTTCACATTGTTCATATATGGTGTCTTCCTTATTTCATTTTATACTTTCATTTAGAAAGGATTCCCCCTGAAGCAGAACGATTAGGAAACACCTACTTACACCCTCTCCTCTCATGTGTGGTAAGTGAGAAACTTTCTTTAAATTTGCACCTTTTATTTGTTATTGATTTGGTTTTTCATTTTTATGTATGAAAAAAAATCATTTGCTGAAACAAGTTTTTGAAAGTGGCAATAGATCTAAACTCGGTGGTTGTTCTTCCCTTTTTCTTTATAGAAAAGAAATAAGAAAGTTATTTTTAATGGCAATTGTGTGCAAATTTGGTGTTGGTGGAGTTGGCAGAAATATCCATTATATAAAAATAAAGCGTGCCTGGTTGGAGTATTACAAAGGTTGTAATTTCATCTTTAGGTTTCCACTTGCAATTTATGACTTCAGCAACTTCAGTGGAAATTACAGCTTGAAGCCCACATGGTGCATTTTATTTTCTATTCTTAAACTTGTGGGGTAAGAGAGTTGAATTCGTGACAAAGAGCCCTCAGTTGTTAGATTGATGCTAGGGAATAAAATTTCTAGGTATACAATTTACTAATAAGTTTCCTCCTCTTTTTTTTTTAAACTATTTTTCCTCTTTTCTAAATCCATATTTTCTATTTTCATCAATGTCAAGTTGAAATTAGAAAAAGTCCATTTTGATTTACAGGACTTGTGTATTAAAGAGAAAACTGCAATACATGTCTGATTTTTTTTCACCACCAAATTGTTGTGGTTGTTAGGTGCCGTCAAGTTGGTTCCGACTCATAGCAACCCTGTACACAACAGAACAAAACTCTGCTCAGTCCTGCTCCATCCTTACAATTGCTGTTGTGCCTGAGCTTATTTTTGCAACCACTGCATCAATCCATCTAGTTGAGGGTCTTTCTCTTTTCTGCTGACCCTGTACTTTACCAAGCATGATGTCCTTCTCCAGGGACTGACCCCTCCTGATAACATGTCCAAAGCATGTAAGACGCAGTCTCGCCATCCTTGCTTCTAAAGAGTATTCTGGTTGTACTTATTCCAAGACAGATTTGTTGCTTCTTTTAGCAGTCCCTTGTTTGCCAACACCACAATTCAAAAGTGTCAATTCTTCTTCCAACCACCTTATTCATTGTCCAGCTTTCACATGCATATGACGCTATTGAAATACCATGGCTTGGGTCAGGCGCACCTTAGTCTTCATGGTGACACCATTGCTTTTCAACACTTTAAAGAAGTCCTTTGCAGCATATTTACCCAATGCAATGTGTCTTTTGATTTCTTGACTGCTACTTTCATGGGTGTTGATTGTGGATCCAAGTAAAACGAATCCTTGACAACTTCAATCTTTTCTCCATTTATCATGATGTTGCTAATTGGTCCAGTTGTGAGGATTTTTTTTTCTTTATGTTGAGGTGTAATGCATACTGAAGGGTGTGCTCTTTGATCTACATTAGTAAGTACTTCAAGTCCTCTTTACTTTCAGCAAGCAAAGTTGTGTCATCTGCATAAAAAAAAAAATTTTTTTTTTTTTTATTATGCAGAAAGCAGGTTGTTAATAAGTCTTCCTCCAAGAAGAAGAACAGAACATCAGGATTGGAGGAAGACCACCAAATTAGGTACCTTAAAACTGGAAACGATTTTACACCCTCCTGTAAAAATATTTTTATAAGTTGGAAGAACGGCCACTCATTAGAAAGAGAAGGAAAAACAATGCTGATTGTAGTTTTCCTGATACTCATAAGTTTTTGATATTGAGCTTAGGGCCTTAGCACAGTCTTTTAAAACTGTAAACCCATATGAGAACCCTATTATTCTGTTTCGTAGCTACTCCATAATAGAGAACTTTCTTTTACTAAGGATGACCAAAGTTATCCTGAGAAGTTTGGGATGTGATGGTATACATCAGTTATATATTATGTGAATCTCAGTGTACAAATGGATGATATTTAGGCCAGTAACAAAGAATGTGTTCTTCAACAAGTGAAGGTTTCAGTTTTCACTCTTGAATAGACGTTTCTAGATATTTGCATAGAGGAAGTCTATGGCACTGAGCTATCGACCGAAAGGTTGGTGGCTAGAGTTCACCAAGAGGTGCCTCAGAAGAAAGGTCTGATGATCTACTTCAGAAAAATCAGCCATTTAAAAACCTGTGGAGCACAGTTCTACTCTGGACATACATGGGATGCCTATAAGTAGGAATCAACTAAAAGGCAACTGGTTACATAGAAGGGAAATCTCTGTTTTTGTTCTGTATCATAAATCTAGAGACCTGATGGAGCTGTAGTTAAGAGCTAAGCTGCTAACCAAAAGGTTGGCAATTCCAATCCAGCAGCTGCTGCTTGGAAACCCTATGAGAAAGCTCTTCTCTGCCCTATAAGGTCACTGTGAGTCAAATTTGACTTGACGGCAATTGTTTGGCTTTTTGGTATCATAAATTTATTGTAGATTTGATTGCAAAATAACAGATATTCTTTTCCATTCTTGCCAGAGTGGAATTGAACTAGACCTTCAAAATTTCTTAAAAATACAATAATTTCAAGAATACAGCAATATGGACATGGACAACATTATGAAAAGCATAAGCTACAGTATATATATTCCTTATGGAAACTAATAAAGAAATTCGCATATTCATATTCAGAATTTGAAAAATATTCAGGAAATATATCCAAATAAGAACTACAGATCATTTTTTTTTAAATTAGGAGATGTTTACTGCAGTGTTATGGATTGAGTTAACATTCCCCCAAAAGATGAGTTGAAGTCCTAACCCTGTACCTGTGAACGCAACCATGTTTGAGGAAACAGAGCCTTTCTTTGAAGATAGAACCAGTGAAATCCTCTTGGAGTAGGTCCTAATTCTAATCTCTTATGATTGGTGTTTTATTAGAGGGAGGTTCTAAAAATGGTGCACAGTGGGGGTGTCGGGCCTCCTGGCCCAACTTCACAAGTGGAGTGGAGAATCATTATCACCAGCAATAGCCCAAGGCTGGTTGTTATGAGGTAGAAGTCAGACATACCTCCACCCTCCAGACTTTTTACCAATTCTGACACCAGCCATCTCTCCCACGGTACTCTACTTCTCTCCTGAGTTTGATAATTTGTGGCAATGGCTACACAAAACTCACAAACCGCACTTACCGTTATGGGGTTTAATAGGGAAGTAACAGGTTACAATTTAGGATACAGTTCTTCCATCAAGACAGACTCTGCTCAGCCGTGCCCACAGGCAGACCTCTCTCTGGCCCTCAGCCCCTTGGCTTGGCCTCTGCGCTGCTCTGGCAAGTGTTATAAAGCTCTTTAGCTACGCCAATAAGTGTCTGAAAGCACTCCACACTGCCAGGAAGTCTCTTGCTCAAAGGATCTCAGCTCACTCACTGTGTGGGTTGACACACCCACTATAACCACCTTGCTCTATGGGCCAGGAATACCACTGCACCATCTTGCACCAGTCTCCTGATTCTGCTGCCACCATTTCTGTGTCACCACTTCTTGTCATCTTGCACCATCTCCAGTGTTACAGCAATCTGTGTCCTGGGTCTAGGAGGCTCTCAGCGCAGGGACCCCAGGTCCAAAGGATGTGCTCTGATCCTGGCTCTTGTTCCTTGGTGGTAGTGGGGTCCCTCTCTTTCAGCCTCTGGTATAGCTGATTTTAAGCCTAACAGGATGACAAAACTGACCAACCCCCTTGTTAGGGTTCCATACACCTTATTTACATGGTCTCATGCCACAATGGTGCCATGTACCTTATTTATATTATTTGCAAGCTGTCCAATCCCCTTGGTCGGCCATAAACACTTATTTGCATAGTTCCACCCAATTATTTGGTAGAAGTTACAAGTCCATGGCAAGAAAGGCCATATAGAAGCAATTCAACGCACTGTACAAATGCACAGCAGGAAGACAGAAACCACATAGACACCACGTGACCATGGAGAAGGATGTATGTACGACAGCAAAGAAATGCCTGGGGATACCAGAAACTGCAAGAGACAAGAATCTTCTCCTACAGCTGACAGAGAGAGAGGACAGTCCTGCCGATGTCCTGAATTCAGACTTCTAGTCTCCAGAACTGTTAGAAAATAAATTTCTGATCTTTAAAGCCTCCTACATTGTGCTATTTTGTTATGACAGCTCTAGGAAACTAAGATATAAAGTATCATTTATTTTGAAAAATGTGAAAGAATTTAAATATTCCACAGTAGAAACAAGATTTGTTAACACATAACACATTCATTCAATGTAGTGTAATGATTCACTATTAAAAATAATCATTGTAAATATGGTCTACTCATATAGAAATTTCTTATTTTGAATGTTAAGTTGAAAAGTAGCTTATGAAATTGGATATACAAATTCATACATAACCGAATAGAGAGAAATTGATGAAAATGAGAACTGCGTCTATATACTGGTTTTATTATAGTGGTTTGAATATGGGTCATTTGTTTTATTTATTTGCCAATTTTCAATGCATTTGTCATGCATATACACATTTAGTTCATTAGCTGAATGTGAAAGAACCATACTTATTTATTTGATTAGTTCAATATTGGTTTTTAAAATCTGCTCAATTGAATTATTCTTCTCTGTCTTTTTATAAAATTCAGGGAGATTATTCTTCCAGTCACTTTCAGTTATTAAAAGGATGAGTTCAACGTAATAACTTAAACATCAGTCTCTTCTGCAATTTAAAATTCTTACCTCTGTCAGATGAGTCAAATTAAGGCTCAGAAACCTGCTGTGGGCTGGAGGAGAGCAGATTTTTTTTTTTTTAATGTTATTCGCTCAGCTTTCTCTTATTTCTTCCTTTTGCACTCACTATGCTGCTTTTGTTTTTGTTTTTGTTTTTGTTTTCATCCAGAGTTGAAGTGAAGGGAAGAAGCAGCTGAAAAGATCTTACGTTCATAATGCAGCTATGTTCCTCCGAGGGTATCCTCTGATGTGACAGAAACCCTAATGCTGCATTTCCTCCCATGTGATGACTTACAGCTTTCTCAGATAGACTTCCTTTAACGTTCTTCTACAGTACCCTTCCCTGGTAAGAGTCAAGAAATCTATAGTTGACCATTTATGACCTCTTCCCTGCTAAGCCTCTATATCTAGAAGTATATCTTGAGTATCATTATGTTGAAGCCACCTAGCTTCTGAAAGCAAGCTCTCTTGAGCATGCTATTCTATAAGATACTCCAAGTCTGGCTAAATTTCATGGACTCACTTAGCTCCCCCACCAAAAAAAAAAAAAAGCCTTAGCAGGGTTTCTATTTTGTCAGTGGAATTGTACCGTGTTTCTCCCCAAATCCCTTTGTTTACCATGCATGCAGGATGTCCCTCTTACCTACAGTCCTAATTGACAATCTAGAGGAAATACGTCTCTCATGGAGTGTCAGTTCAGGTCCTCTGGGTTTTAGAAACTGAGACAGAGTTAGGGGTATAAGACATTTGCTGAATGGCTAACATTCAAGAAATTTAGCCAGCACAATGAATAATAGGAAAGCAAGATTGTGTATTAGAGCAGTCAGCTGTTGGGCAGAAATGACCACGCCCTAGCACCCAGGCCATGTTCGGTCATTGGTTGGGAGCTACCTGTGAAGTGAGTGCCCTTGGCTCAAATGTGACAGCAAAGCCTAAAAGTGCCTGAAGCTGGTAGCTAACTGCACTCATCACAGCTGAAGGAAATGTTCTTTCTTGAAGGAAGAACTGTGTGCCACAACTCCACATGGGGAGGAGGTAGAGGAAAGACCAAGTAAGCAGGTCAATGTCAAAAGACATTGTCCTCCTAAATAGCCCTCCTTTCAAAGTCCTCATTTCTTCTTATCCTTAAGAATAGTGATAGACTTGAAAGAGTTGCAAGGTTTTGGCGGAGGTCACTCTCAGTAAGCTCAGCATAAATCATCTAAAATTTGTCTTTTGAATATATGGTTGTTTTATACTCTTTCAGCTTTGAAGATGGAGCTGAAAATCTGAAACAAGAACAATTCCATTAAAGACTCAGCTTGAACTTAAGCTCTTCTGTGAAATTCTCCTGAGTTCCCCAGGGAGAGCTGGGTTGTACTTGGCAGCTCCATTCACAGCACGGACACCTCACAGAGAGGTGTTTATCTGGCCAATCCACCACAAACTGTTGTACCACCTGCCTTAGTCATCTAGAGCTGCTATAAAGAAACACCACAAGTGACTGGCTTTAACAAAAAAAAAAAAAAAAGAGAAGCTTATTTCTCTCACAGTCCAGTAGGCTTGAAGTCTGAATTCAGGGTGCTGTCTCTGGGGGAAGGCTTTCTTTCTCTGTCGGCTCTGGAGGAAGGTCCTTGTCATCAGTCTTCCGTTGGTCTAGCAGCATCTCAAAGCAGGAACCTCAAGTCCAAAGGACACACTCTGCTCCCAGCACTGCTTTCTTTGTGGTGTGAAGTCCCCCTGTTTCTTTGCTCACTTCTGTCTTTTATATCTCAAAGAGATTGGCTCAAGACACTATCCAATCTTGTGTATCTCATCAATATGCTGCCACTAATCCATCTTATTTCACCACAGTGATAGGATTTACAACACATAGGGAAATCACATAAAATAGTGGACAACCACACAGTACTGGGACTCATGGCCCAGCTAAGTTAACAGATATTTTGGTGGGACACAGTTCAATCCATGACACCATCCCTCACTGGAATGATTTCAAATTTTTGCTTCAGGATCAGGCCAGATTCTCAAGATTAATTCAAACTAATCAGACTCACAGTAATATAATGTTATTACATGATGCTTCACTGGGGAAGAAGACGTGCAAGAAATGCCAGCTTCCCCTTACTGACTATATCCACTAATTCATAGCTGCTTCGTCCTGCCCACTTGCACAAATTCACAGAAGGAAAACTGAGTGCAAAAGACTTGGCCAATGAAGGATTACGGAGGGGGATTAGATTTTTAGACAAAACGTATAAAATACTTAGGGAAACTATAATTCTCCCTACAGTCTTCAAACAGTGGTACTTCTGTGGGCACAGATCAGATCTGATTTATCATTTGTCCCCTGCCTTGAGTTTTGTGTGTTCTTCTCCTTTGATCTTCTTTGATGAATATGCTCAACTGGTAGTTAGAGTAAATTTTCATATCTTTCCCATGTGTCTTATGTATATGCTTTTCTCAAACTCCTTTGCAGCTATGGTTCTAGATGTGAATTGTTGTTAGCTGCCACTGAGTTGGCTCCAATGCATATCAATCCATTGATTCTGCACCATCTTCTCGATGTTGGTATGCTCTAATTCACTGTTGTGGCCACTGTGTATTTTGAGTGCCTTCCAAACTAGGGATCTCATCCTCCAGCACTATATCAGACAATATTCTATTGTGATCCGCAGGATTTTTGTTGGCTAATTTTCAGAAGTAGGGTGTAGGCTTTTCTTCCCAGTCTGTCTTCGTCTGGAAGCTTCACTGAAACCTGTCTACAATGGGTCAACCTGCTAGTATTTTAAATATTGGTGCCTTAGCTTCCAACATCACAGCAATGTGCAAGCCAGCACAGTATGACAAGCTGACAGAATGGTAGAGATGTGAATTGGGACCTGTAAATTGGCAATACTGATGAAAGATTTGGAAAGTGGTGGAGACTACCTCCTTACAGAGTTCACTACTTTCATTTGCCATGCAAGATCAATGGATATTGTTGAGAGGCAGCTAAAAAGACAAAGAAGCTGACCCAGAATGTCAAGGGATATTTGTGGCATTAGCAGATGGTGATCCATTTTCTAATCTGTCTACCACAGCTGGAATTGTGGCAGACTCCTGTTCCCAGATTTCCACAGATTCCAGATGTTGCAAAAGCAGTGACTCCCTGAGAAGTAGGCTGTGCAGTGTTTTGTTACTCATTTCTAGAGGCCCAGTTTAGAAGATGATTGTCTAGCTTGTCCTTCCAGCGATTTCCTAGTCACACAGCTCTTGTATTCCCTAATTATCTTTTACTAAAGATAATTACAGTGTCACGTTTTGTTTTTTTCTTCACTGCCTCTGAAAGCATCATCCTTCCTCAAACCTCTGTGGAGCCCATATTTAATCTCTTTAGAGGCATCCCATAGAATCAATGTGCTCCAAGATACTACTAATCCCAGTAAGTGGAATTAAGTAAGTATGAGCCGTTATCATCTTCCATTTCAAACCGTATCCCAGGACTCAGAGTCTGGAAACAGAAAGAAGTCATTCTCTGGTTTAGAAGCAGAAAGAGGTTGTTCTCTGGCTATTTGTATAAACACCAGAATAAGGAATTACTTATTTACAATTAAAGTATAATAGTCAGTTGGGTATCCTCTGGCCAGGACATGGGACCAACCAAACCAAACCAAACCCGAAACCATCAAGTCGATTTTGACTCATAATGACCCTATACAACAGAGTACAACTGCCCCATAGGGTTTTCAAAGAGCAGCTGATAGATTTGAAATGTCAACCTTTTGGTTAGCAGCCAGGCTCTTAACTACTGTGCCAACAGGGTTCCAGTACACGGGAAGTAAATACATAATTAGAGAATTGCTCAAAACCATAGAATCATAATAAGAAAAATTTGCTAAATTACTGAAAAGTTTAATAGCAATAGGCTAAGATAACTTTATGCATTATGTAGAAATATTCTTGTCACTATTGATCTTTCTGAAAAAGTCATACAGTTACTTGGGAGGAGCAGCAGTCAGTTTATGTTGTTGTTGCTGTTTAGCTACACTACGTACCACAGAACAAAACACTGCCAGGTCCTGTGCCATCCTTACAATCCTTATTATGCTTGAGCCCATTGTTGCAGACACTGTGTCAATCCATCTCGTTGAGGGTCCTACTCTTTTTCACTGACTGTCTACTTTACCAAGCATGATGTCCTTCTCCAGAGACTGATCCTTCCTAACAACATGTCCAAAGCATGTAAGACGCAGTCTTGCCATCCTTGCTTCTAAGGAGCATTCTGCTTGTACTTCTTATGAGTCAAATTTGTTTGTTCTTTTGGCGGTCCATTGTATACTCAATATTCTTCACCAACACCACAATTCAAAAGTGTTAATTCTTCTTCAATCTTCATTATTCATTCAGTTCTGTCTGCTGCATCCCCAAGTGCCCTCCTGCCCCAGCCCTGCAGTTTGTTAGGGGAAAGGTGAGGCAATGACCTAGTTACCCTTTATCATGGAATGTTCCAACTTAAAATGATTAAATCTGCTGTTGTTCCTCTTCTTTTTTTTTTTCCTCATTCTAATTCCCAATGGTTGTTGACTATGAAATGAACTAGACTTATTACTAGACCCAAGGGAAATAGCAGGGAGTCAAACTCAGACTTAGAAAAAAATTACCCAAGGAATAAAATATTTTATTTTTTTTAATGCAGGACAATCTACAAGTATTTATTAAATATATATATATATATATATAATTTTCTGTGACATTCAGTTCAATTTCAAAGAGAGTCTGCCATATTTTTATGCTGATGTCAACTGAAAAATGAGGTGCAGGTAAAAGAACACCATGCTGGCTTTCCTAATATGAAGAAAAGGGGTATTGAACAATTTTCTAAGACTTTCTCTCAATAAAACAGTGCTATCCACCCACCTACACACTCTGATGATGTTCAGGTCACACTTTTGGCTAAGCACTCTCTTCCCTAAACATCACTGACATTTTTTTTTTCCTTTTATGGATCTTTGTTGTCTTTTCTTTCATTTCTATCCACAGTCCCTTTTTATTAATTTTTAAAAATTTATTCATACTTCAGTGTGTTATAAATTGATCTTGTATCCTGCCACCTCTGAACTTACTAGTTTTAGTGCTTTTTTTTTTTTGAGGATTTCTTAGGATTTCCTACATATACAGTCATATTGTCTGTGAATAAAGACAGTTTCACCTCTTCCTTTCCAATTTGGATGACTTTTGTTTACTTTTCATACCTGATTGCACCGTCTAGAACATCCAGTACAGTGATGAATAAAAGTGGTGAGAGTTACCTTGTTCCCAGTCTTAGAGGGAATACATTTAGTTTTTCAAAGTTAAGTGTATTGGTAGCTGTAGGTTTTGTGTAAATGCCCTTGATCAGGTTGAGAAAGTTCACATCTATTCCTAATTTTTTAAGAGATTTTTGTATTATGAATTGATTTTAGATTTTGTTATGTATTTTTTCTGGGTTCCTTGAGATAATTATATAAATTTTTTTTTGGTCTTTTATTCTATTAATAAGCTAAATTACATTACTAGATTTTTACAAATTAAGCCAACATAGCATTCCTGGGTTAAATCCCACCTACTCCTGGTGTGTTATCCTTCTTATGTATTTTTATATTCAGCTTTTGCTGAAGATCATTCAAGAACAGCTAAAGCAGTATATCAACAGGGAACTGCCAAAAATTCAAGCCAGATTCAGAAGAGGACATGGAACAAGGGATATCATTGCTGATGTCAGGTGGATCATTCCTGATAAAAGAGAATACCAGAAAGATGTTTACCTGTGTTTTATTGACTATGCAAAGGCATTCGATTATGTGGATCATAAGAAATTATGGATAACATTAACAAGAATAGGAATTCCAGAACACTTAACTGTGCTCGTAAGGAACCTGTACATAAACCAAGAGGTAGCTGTTCAAACAGAACAAGGAGATACAGCATGGTTTAAAATCAGGACAGGTGTGTGTCAGGGTTGTATCCTTTCACCGTATTCAAAGTGTATGCTGAGTAAATAATCTTAGAAGCTCAACTATATGAAGAAGAATGGGATATCAGGATTGGAGGAAGACTCATTAACAACCTGCGATATGCAGATGGCACAAACTTACTTGCTGAAAAGTGAAAAGGACTTGAAGCATTCACCGATGAAGATGAAAAACCATAGCCTTCAGTATGGATTAACCTCAACATAAAGGAAACAAAAGTCCCCACAACCGGGCTACTATGCAACATTATGATAAATGGAGAAAATACTGAAATTGTCAAGGATTTCATTTTACTTAGATCCACAACCAATACCCATGAAAGCAGCAGTCAAGAAATCAAAGAACACATTGCATTGGGCAAATCTGCTGCAAAAGATCTCTTTAAAATGTTAAAAAGTAAAGTTGTCGCTTTAAGGCCTAAGGTGCACCTGATCTGAGCAATGATGTTTTCAATTGCCTCATATGCATGAGAAAGATGAACAATGAATAAGGAATACTGAAGAAGAATTGATGCCTTTGAAATACGGTGTTGGCGAAGAATATTGAATATACCATGAACTTCCAGAAGAACAAACAAATCTGTCTCTGAAGTACAGCCAGAGTGCTCATTAGAAACAAGGATGGCAAGACTTCATCTCACATAGTTTGGACATGTTATCAGGAGGGACCAGTCCCTGGAAAGGGACAGCATGCTTGGTAAAGCAGAGGGTCATCAAAAAAAGAAGACCCTCAATGAGATGAACTGACACAATGGCTGTAACAATGGGTTCAAGGGTAGCAATGATTTTGAGATTGGTGCAGGACTGGGCAGTGTTTCGTTCTGTTGTACATAGGGTCGCTATGAAATGGCACTGACTCGAAAATGCCTAGCAACAACATACTCAACTTAGAAATACTCTGTTGAGGATTTTTTATGTTCAGTTAAATAGTTTTTATTAAATATTTACTGAATAAAAAAATGTATCATAAAAAACATACACTGTCTGAATTAGTGCCTTATAAGACTGGGAAGCAAAAGAAAACAATGTAACAGAGTTTGTGGCCTGATTGTATTTTGCTAATACCATACTTTCAGATGCATGGCAGCACATATACTACCCGATTAGAAAGTATTAGAAGTATTAGAAAGACTTGTTTTTTTTTTTTCTCCATTAGATTCTCCTTGAAGTGACCAAAGTGTCTAAGAACAGGCAGTGCCACCTTTAAGCAGGAAATACTCTTTCTCTGAGGACAAAATATTTGACTTAAGAACTGCTTTGAGAGTTTGATCAACTCACTTTGTTCTATTTATGTACCGTTGCAGAAAATAATCATAACTTTCCTTTCATTAAAGTCTCAGTAGCCACATGGATTCAACCCAAAGCAGAAAAGTAAGCAACCAAAAAACAGACTTGTTTTTAAGCTCAATTTGAAATAATCTTTGCAGTTTCATTTAATATTTTTATCAGAGTTTGGTGGAACACAGATTGGACACAACAAGGGATGATAAAACTTGGGGTAGAGTTTTGATGAGAAATGAGACATTGACGCATGAAGAAAATTTCTACTGAAAAACATTGTTTTATTACAAAGGAGAAAATATCGACTAAATGGTGGAGAAACCTGTAAAAAACCACCTTTTTTTCACAGTTGACATCATTAGTGATGGGACAGGTTGATACTGTGTGGTTCCTGATGTGATATACAGAGAAGATCACAGCATATTTTGCATTCTTCCTGCCAAGAATGCTTAGCCTGATTTTGGAGTGATGAGTGGAAATAGTGGATAAACCCAGGCAGAGGGACAGTTTACAAAATGAAAGGACCTATACTTTTTAAAACCTTCAAAGTCCTGTAACATAGGGAAAGACTAAAAGAAAAGTTCAAAAATTAAAGACGTGATGACTTAATCCAATGTGAGATTGAAGACTGGATCTGGGATGAGAACAAAAAATTGTCATTGTATGTAATATTGAAAAAAAAATTAGAATGGGGAATGTCAGATTGGATGGTAGTGTGTAAAAGCTGATCTTCTGATATTGATGGCTGTATTGTGGATTATGCACCCACAACTAAGGTAAAGATGAAGAAATTGAGCATTTTTACTAACTTCTGAAGTCTGAAATTCATCAAACATGCAATCAGGATGCACTGATAATTACTGGTGACTGGAATCCTAAAGTTGGAGACAAAGGAGAAGAATCCATAGTTGGAAAATATGGCCTTGGTGACAGAACCTATATCAGAGATTGCATGATAGAATTTTGCAAGACTAACAACTTCTTAATTGCAATTACTTTTTTTCACCAACATAAACGGCATCTATACATGTGAACCCTGCCAATGGAATACACAGGAATCAAAACGACTACATCTGCGGAAAGAGACAATGGAAAAGCTCAATATTATCAGTCAGAACAAGGCTAGGGGCTGACTGTAGACAGACCATCAATTGTTCATGTGCCAGTTCAAGCTGACTGAAGAAAATTAGAACAAGTCTACCAGAGTCAAAGTATGACTTTGAACATTTCCCACCTAAATTTAGAGACCATATCAAGAATAGATTTGACTCTTTGAACACTAATGACAGAAGACCCAAGGAGTTGTGGAATGACATCAAGGACATCATAGATGAAGAAAGAAAAAGGTCATTAAAAAGACAGGAAAGAAAGAGAAGACCAAAATGGATGTCAGAAGAGACTCTGAAACTTGCTCTTGAAGGTTGAGTAGCTAAAGCAAAGGGAAGAAATGGTGAAGTCAAAGAGCTTAACGGAAGATTTCAAAGGGTGGCTTGAGAAGTCAAAGTAAAGTATTATAATGACATGTGCAAAGAGCTGAATATAGACAACCAAAAGGGAAGAACACTGTCAGTATTTCTCCAGCTAAAAGAACTGAAGAAAAAATTCAAACCTGGAGTTGCAATATTGAAGAATTCTAGGGGGAAAATATTAAGTGATACAGGAAGCATCAAAAGAAGATGAAGAAATACATAGAGTCACTATACCAAAAAGAATTGGTCGACATCCAGCAGTTTCAGGAGGTAGCATGTCTTCAGGAACCTGTGGTACTGAAGGAAGAAATTCATGCTGCACTGAAGGCATTGGCAAAAAATAAGGCTCCAGGAATTGAGAGAATACCAATTAAGATATTTCAACAAATGGATGCAGCCCTGGAAGCATTCACTCATCTAAGTCAAGAAATTTGGAAGACAGCTACCCTGTTAACCGACTAGAAAAGATTCATATTTATGCCTATTCTCAAGAAAGGTGATCCAGCCAAATGCTGAAATTGTCAAACAATATCATTAATATCACATCCAAGTAAATTTTGCTGAAGATCATTCAAAAGTGGCTGCAACAGTACATTGACAGGGAACTGCCAGAAATTCAAGCCGGATTCAGAAGAGGATGTGGAACAAGGGATATCAGATGGACGCTGGCTGAAAGCACAGAATACCAGAAAGATGCTTACCTGTGTTTTATTGACTATGCAAAAACATTTGACTATGTGGATCATAACAAATTATGGGTAACATTGCAAAGAATGAGAATTCCAGAACACTTAATCATGTTCATGAGGCAACTGTGCATGGATCAATAGATAGTCATTCAAACAGAACAAGGGGTTTAAAGTCAAGAGAGATGTGTGTCAGGGTTGTATTCTTACACCATACTTATTTAATCTATATGCTAAGCAAATAACCTAAGAATCTGGACTATGTGAAGAAGAATATGGCATCAGGTTTGGAGGAAGACCCATTAACAACCTGTGATATGCAGATGACACAACCTTGCTTGCTGAAACTGAAGAGGACTTGAAGCACTTATTGATGAAGATCAAAGACCGTAATCTTCTGTATGCATTACACCTCAATACAAAGAAAACAAAAATCCTCACAACTGGACCAGTAAGCAATGGCATGATAAATGGAGACAAAACTGAAGTTGTCAAGAATTTCATTTTACTTGGATCTGCAATCAACATCCATGGAAGCAGCAATCAAGAAATCAAGTGACGCCATGAGATGGGCAAACCGGCTGCAAGAGACCTCTTTAAAGTGTTAAAAAGCAAAGATGTCACCTTGAAGAGTAAGGTATGGCTGACCCAAGTCATGGTGTTTTCAATCTCCTCATGGTGTTTTCAGTAGCTTCATACGCATGCGAAATTGGATGATGAATAAGAAAGATTGAAGAAGAATTGATGCCTTTGAATTGTGGTGTTGGTGAAGAATATTGAAAATATTAAAAACTGCCCAAAGAAAGAACAAATCTGTCTTGGAAGAAGTACAACCAGAGTGCTCCTTAGACACAAGGATGGCAAGACTACGTCTCATACACTTTGGACATCTTGCCAGGAAGGATCAGTCCCTTGAGAAGGACATCATGCTTGGTAAAGTAGCGGGTCAGTGAAAAAGAGGAAGACCCTCAACAATATGGATTGACACAGTGGCTGCAACAATGGGCTCAACCATAACAATAATTGTGAGTATTGCACAGTAGGGCAGTGTTTCCTTCAGTTGTACTTAGGGTTGCTATGAGTTGGAACAAACTCGATGGAACCTAACAATAACAACAACAAAGCATTGTTGTTATCAAGTGGCTTTGCATAGTCAAAACACAGGTAAACATCCTTCCAGTATTCTCTGCTTTCAGCTGAGATCCATCTGTCATCAGCAATGATATCCTTCATTCCATGTCCTCTTCTAAATTCAACTTGTATTTCTGACTCTTCCTTGTAGACGTTCTGCTTCAACAGTTTTTGAATTATCTTTTTTTCAGCAAAATTTTACTTTCATGTGGTATAAATGACTTTGTTGGATAATTCCCCCACATTCTATTGTATCACCTTTCTTTGGAATATGCAAAAGCATAGACTGTGTGGATCATAACAAATTATGGATTACATTGAGAAGAATGGAAATTCCAGAACACTTAATTGTGCTCATGTGGAACCCGTACACAGATCAAGAGGCAGTTGTTCGAAAAGAACAAGGGGATACTGCCCGGTTTTAAATCAGAGAAGGTTTGACACAGGGTTGTATCCTTTCACCATATTTGTTCAATCTGTATGCTGAGCAAATAATCCAAGAAGATGGACTATATGAAAAAGAACAAGACACCAGGACTGGAGAAAGACTCATTAACTACCTGTCATATACAGATTACACAACCTCGCTTGCTAAAAGTAAATAGGACTTGATGAAGATCAAAGACTAGAGCCTTGGTATAAATTACATCTCAACATGAAAAAAAAAAACAAAGAAAACCTTTGCAGCCTGACTGTCATGAATTGAATTTTATCTGTCAACTTGGCTAAGCCATGATTCCCATGTTCTCATGTGATGTGATTTTCCTATGTGTTGTAAACCCTACATCCATGATGTTGATGAGGCAGGATTAGAGGAAGTTACGTTAATGAAGCAGGACTCAGTCTACAAGATTGGTTGTGTCTTAAGCCAATCCCTTTCGAAATATAAAAGAGAGGAGCAAGCTGAGAGACGAGAGATCTCAGGCCGCTAAGAAAGCAGTGCCAGGAGCAGAGTGCATCCTTTGGGCCCAGGTTTCCTGCTCTTAGAAGGTCCTAGAACAGGGGAAGATAGATGACAAGGACCAGCCCCCAGAGCTGACACACAGAGAGAGCCTTCCCCTGAAGCTGGCACCCTAAATACAGACTTGTAGACTCATAGACTGTGAGAGAACAAATTTCTGTTTGTTAAAGCCATCTGCTTGTGATATTTCTGTTATGGCATCCCTAGATAACTAACACACTAACCAATAAACTGCATCATGAAAATGGAGAAAAGATTGAAGTAGTCAAGGATTTCACTTTACTTGGATCCACAATCAATGTCCATGAAAGCAGCAATCCAGAAATCAAAGGACGTAATGCATTGGGCAAATCTGTTACAAAAGACCTCTTCAAAGTGCTAAAAAGCTAAGATGTCACTTTGAATATAAGGTGCACCTGACCCAAGGCATTATATTTTCAATCATTTCATATACATATGAAAGCTTGACTAGGAGTAATGAAGACCAAATAATTTATGCCTTAAAATTATGTGGTTGGCAAAGAATATTGAATATACCATGGCCTGCCAGAAGAATGAACAACTCTGTCCTTAAGAAATACAGCCAGAGTGCTCCTTGGAAGCGAGGATGGCCAGACTTCATTCCACATACTTTGAACATGTTATCAAAGGGACCAGTCTGTGGAGAAGGACATCATGCTTTGTGAGGTAGGGCATCAGTGAAAAAGAAGAAAACCCTGGATGAGATGGTTTGACACAGTAGCTGCAACAATGGGCTCAAACATAGCGGTGATTTACAGGATGGTGCAGGACCAGACAGTGCTTCATTCTGTTGTATACAGGGTTGCTATGAGTCAGAATCTACTGGATGGCACGTAACAACAACAACATTGTGGTTATATAAAAGGATACTCTTATTTTGTGTGAAAGACCCTGGAACAGTTAGGAGTAATGGGCGTTATGTTTGCAACTGCTCTCAAATGATTCAAAAAATAGATAGTGATAATGGCTGCGTAATATTACCAAAACCTAACCAGTTGACTTCAAGTTGATTCTGAGTCATGATAACCCCATGCGTTGCAGCATAGAACTGCACTCCATGAAGTTTTTTGTTTTTTTTTATAATTTTTATTGTGCTTAAAAAAAAAAAATTCTATTTAAGTGAAAGTTTACAAATCAAGTCAGTCTGTCACATATAAGCTTATATACACCTTACTACATACTCCCATTTACTCTCCCCCTAATGAGTCAGCCCGCTCCCTCCTTCCAGTATCTCCTTTCGTGACCGTTTTGCCAGTTTCTAACCCTCTCTACCCTCCCAACTCTCCTCCAGACAAGAGATGCCAATACAGTCTCAAGTGTCCACCTGATACAAGTAGCTCACTCTTCATCAGCATCTCTCTCCAACCCATTGTCCAGTCCCTTCCATGTCTGATGAGTTGTCTTCGGGAATGGTTCCTGTCCTGGGCCAACAGAAGCTTTGGGGACCATGACCGCTGGGATTCTTCTAGTCTCAGTCAGACCATTAAGTCTGGTCTTTTTATGAGAATTTGGGGTCTGCATCCCACTGTTCTCCTGCTCCCTCAGGGGTTCTCTTTTGTGCTCCCTGTCAGGGCAGTCATTGGTTGTGGCCGGGCACCATCTAGTTCTTCTGGTCCCAGGATGATGTAAGTCTCTAGTTCATGTGGCCGTTTCTGTCTTGGGCTCAGAGTTATCATGTGACCTTGGGGTTCATTCTCCTTTGATCCAGGTGGGTTGAGACCAATTGATGCATCTTAGATGGCCGCTTGTTAGCATTTAAGACCCCAGACACCACACTTCAAAGTGGGATGCAGAATGTTTTCTTAATAGAATTTATTTTGCCAAATGACTTAGAAGTCCCCTTAAGCCATAGTCCCCAAAGCCCCGCCCTTGCTCCGCTGACCTTCTAAGCATTCAGTTTATCCCAGAAACTTCTTTGCTTTTGGTCCAGCCCAGTTGAGCTGACCTTCCGTGTATTGAGTATTGTCCTTCCCTTCATTTAAAGTAGTTCTTATCTACTAACTAATCAGTAAATAACCCTCTCCCACCCTCCCTCCCTCCCCCCTCTCGTAACCACAAAAGCATGTGTTCTTCTCAGTTTATACTATTTCTCAAGATCTTATAATAGTGGTCTTATACAATATTTGTCCTTTTGCATCTGACTAATTTCACTCAGCATAATGCCTTCCAGGTTCCTCCATGTTATGAAATGTTTCACAGATTCATCACTGTTCTTTAAAGATGCGTAGTATTCCATTGTGTGAATATACCATAATTTATTTAACCATTCATTTGTTGATGGACACCTTGGTTGCTTCCCGCTTTTTGCTATTGTAAACAGTGCTGCAATAAACATGGGTGTGCATATATCTCTTCGTGTAAAGGCTCTTGTTTCTCTAGGGTATATTCTGAGGAGTGGGATTTCTGGGTTGTATGGTAGTTCTATTTCTAACTTTTTAAGAAAATGCCAGATAGATTTCCAAAGTGGTTGTGCCATTTTACGTTCCCACCAGCAGTGTATAAGAGTTCCAATCTCTCTGCAGCCTCTCCGACATTTATTATTTTGTGTTTTTTGGATTAATGCCAGCCTTGTTGGAGTGAGATGGAATCTCATCGAAGGTTTAATTTGCATTTCTCTAATGGCTAATGATTGAGAGCATTTTCTCATGTATCTGTTAGCTGCCTGAATATCTTCCTTAGTGAAGTGCATGTTCATATCCTTTACCCACTTTTGGATTGGGTTGTCTGTCTTTTTGTGGTTGAGTTTTGACAGAATCATATAGATTTTAGAGATCAGGCACTGGTCGGAGATGTCATAGCTAAAAATTTTTTCCCAATCTGTAGGTGGTCTTTTTACTCTTTTGGTGAAGTCTTTAGATGCGCATAGGTTCATGAAGTTTTTATGGCTGTGACTTTTCAGAAAAAGATAACCAGGGCTTACGTCAAGGAGATTCTGGGTGTGTTCAAACTGCCAACCTTTTGGTGAGTAGCCAAGCACATTTAACCATTTTCTCAACCCAGGGACTCTATGTATGTGTATATATGTATATACATACACACACACACATACACAGATAATTATGGACAGAGAGAAAGAGGCAGACAGAGATAGAGAGACTGGGAGAGAACTTGAAAAGAGGGGTGATGGATCCAATGTAGTAAATTGTTGGGCATCTGGCTGAAGAGAATTACCTGTATTGTTCTCTCAACTTTTCTTTAAGGTTGACATTATTAAAAAGTAAATATGTAAAAGAATTTGACCAGTATTTCTTGAGCATTTATTATACACCAAGAAAGACATAAAATGTAATTTTTATGGTCTATAAGCTGAGAGTGTTCTGGAAGATACTGCTGTGTTGCAAATGTGCTTCCTCATTTGGAGCCTCTTTGTTAGTCATTTGGGTTCATCTTCTTCATTTTGTGCAGCTTCGCAGCCTGAGGTTCAGGGCTGTCTGCTTTTCTGGACTGAGGTAGGCCTAGGGTATTCTCCCTCTCCAGTGTTTTTGGGGGGGTGGTGGAAACTAGGTTAACATCGATCTATCCTGAACAAGGGAAACCTGGAGTCCCTAGCATTATGTAGAGTGTCTATCTCATTAAAACGTCCTCTACACACAAATTAAAAAAATAAAAAGCAGTTGCTGTCAATTCTACTCTGACTCATGTTGACTTCATGTGTGTTTAGAGTAGAACCGTGCTCCATAGGGTTTTCAGTGCTGATTTCTCAAATGTAAATCATCAGATCTTTCTCGTAAAGCACCTCTGTGTGGACTCAAACTGCCAGCCTTTCATTTAGCTGCTGAGCATGTTCACGATTTGTACCATCCAAGGACTCTCTACACACATATAACCTGCTACAATTTCTCTCTCTCTTTTATAAAGTTATTATCAATCGCTGTTAAAGTGCAAATAGCTCCTCTGAACAAAAGGCATGTATAGCTTCTTAAAGCATGTATAGCTAAAAACCTATTAGCTTAATGATACCTAATTTTAGTAGAGATTCCTCTTTACTCTCATGTATAGTTTTAAAAGTAGATTAATTAAATCCAGGTATCTGGGTTCTTCTTTGAATTTTGGCAACAACAAAAAATTCCACCTACCTGTGGGAAAGCAGCAGTGATGTAGGAATGTCATAGGGGATCATCTTCCTAAATGGATGCCATGTGATGGAAACAGTGATCTCAGGCTGCATTTTCTGGAATGTATTCAAACTAGACCATGAGATGCTAGAGCCACATTAGCAGTATCAGGGAACCTGATTGGTCTGCACTTCATTTTTTTTGGCTCTACCACTCTCCCAGAGGGCAACTTGACATGAAATATACCTCTGCCGCAGAGCCATAGGGCAGGAATACTTGACTAAGGGGAGAAAAGCTGAGCCTGAAAATAAAGCAGTTATCCAGTGATGTCTAAAAATGATGACTTCAGCCTGTTGAGATCCTAAGCAGAAAGCACAGCAATCAACTATATATAATAGAAATTTATTTCAAGCTAATCCGTGCTTTGACATCCAAGTTGCTTCTCTGCATTTCTAATGTAATAATCATGTCCTACATTTATTGTTAACTGGCAAGACATAATTTATGTAATGTGGTGCTCTCTCACATTACCAAGGAAGACTGTAGGTGGTCTCCAAGCTATCCATAAACAAGAAATGATCTGACTCAAAAATAAATAAATAAACACAGTACCTAGAGGAAGCAGACACTTGCCTATCTTGTACTAGTTTGTATTAATCAACAAAAAAGTAGTAAAGAAAACAGGGGGCCAAGATGGCTGACTAGGTAGAAGCTACCTCAGATCCCTCTTGCAATAAAGACTCGGAAAAACAAGTGAATCAATCACATACATGACAATCTAAGAACCCTGACCATCAAACACAGATCTAAAGAGTTGACCTGAGTGACAGGGGAGTGAAAAGCTGCGCCCTGAAGCAGCAACCGTCTCTGGAACCAGCGTCCTGCTCCACAGCCTTCAGCCCTCCCAGTTCCCTGGTGCTGAGTGGCAGGGCTGATTGCTGCTTGCTGAGGCTGGGCATGCACAGGACACAGCCCTAACCCCTAGCCCCCTGGGGTAACCTCGATAGAGACTCAGCCAGTGCAAGAAGGCTGCACACTGACGGGGCTAATGAGAGAATGAGCAACCACAGGGAAGGAGCGAATGTTTTTGGAGCCTGGAGCCAGCACCCCAGTCAGAAAACCTCGGCGCCGGGCTTTGGGCTGGGCGCAGGGGAGCTGAGCATGGCTTCCTGAGATGGTGCAAACACAAGACGCAGCCCTGGCCCCCTGAAGTGACCTCGGGGGAAGCCCAGCCAGCGCATGCAGGCAGCACAAGGACGTGGCTGACAGGAGGAGAAGTCACCTGGGAGGCAGTGACTGGTATTGGAGCCTGGAGTGCAGCGTCCAAGCTGGGGAACATTGGCATTGGGCTTTGGACTGGGAGCAGAGGAGCTAACCATGGCTCCTGAGACAGCACAAGCACGGGGGCAATCTCGACCCAGCCAGGGCACACAGGCTACATGCCCCTCCAGAATCTCAGATAAAACAGTCATCACCAAGCAAGATAAGTAACTTTGTCTATATTGCTGGGTGCTACTCTCTTCTATCTATCTGATCCCTCGGCTTCATTAACATTGGAATTTCCTGGGCCAGGGACTGAAGTGCTCTGCCATTTTTTTTTTTTTTTTCTTTTCCTAACCCATTCTCCTGGCCTGAGAGAAGCAGCTACTAAAAACCCAGGGACCAAAAATCCTTCCCTGACTTCCCGAAATTGGAATAAAAATACAGAACAAGCTCCAGCCAAGCATATGAGATCCACTGTCTCTGGCTTTCATCACTACAGGGAACAAGGTGGCTATTATAATGCAAAGGCAATTCTGATAGAGATCTGACTGTAATTGTTTTAGGGGATCACTGGAAAGACAAGTTCCCCAGGTCTTATATCTCTACCTATTAAACCGAGCCCTCACTGATCCACAATGGGGAACTGAGGGCTGAAGATCCACCCAAACGACTTAGCCACCTGCCGAAGGGGTTTGAGGACACTGACACTTACCAGTCTTTAGAGGTACATGCATTGGGTGCCTAAGGTACAGCTGCAGAGCCCACCCAACAAAGTGCTTTAGGAATAGAGACACACCTACCTCACTGGCATGTGGGGGAAGGCTGTCAGCATCCTGCTTCCCCTGGAGTGTGACCCCCTGCTGCTATTTGAATCTGGTGCACATAACTATAACCACTACTCCTCTAAGTGAATAGGTGACAGTCTACACCACACACTTGGTGGCCCAAAATCAGAACACCTAAGCTGATTCTATTCAAGAATAGTGAATGGACTCTTAGGCTTATATATCTGGTAACAGCCCAAACCAGCTGGTAATAGGACATAAGGGATTCAAAGGCTACAACAATCAAGACAGCACAATCTAGTAGCCCATCTGTGTATATTTAAAGAAAACAAAATGAGATAAGACTCAGTGAGCAAATATAAAATAAATCATTACAATATCTTATAGATGGCTCGGAGACAGCAGTTGATATCAAACTACATAAAGAAGCAGACCATGATTGCTTCTACAACTCCCCAAATTAAAGAATCAGAATCTTTCCCAAATGAAGATACAATCCTTGAATTGCCAGATGCAGAATATAAAAAACTAATATATAGACTGCTTCAAGACATCAGCGATGATCTCAGAAATGAAATAAGGCAATCTACAGAAAAAGCCAAGGAACACACTGATAAAGCAGTTGAAGAAATCAAAAAGATTATTTAAGAACATAGTGGAAAAATTAATAAGCTGCAGAATCCATAGAGAGACAGCATTCAGAAATACAAAAGATTAACAGTAAAATTACAGAATTAGACAACTCAATAGGAAGAGGAGCAGAACTGAGCAATTGGAATGCAGAGTGGGGGAGATGGAGGATAAGGCAATTGACACCAATATAGTTGAGGAAAAATCAGATAAAGAAAAAATGAAGAAACCCTAAGAATCATGTGGGACTCTATCAAGAAGAATAACTTGCATGTGATTGGAGTTTCAGAACAGGGAGGGATAACAGAAAATACAGAGAGAATAGTTGAAGATCTGTTGGCAGAAAACTTCCTTGGCATCATGAAAGGCGAAAGGATATCTATCCAAGATGCTCATAGAACCCCATATAAGACTGATCCAAAAAGAAAATCACCAAGACATATTATCATCAAACTTGCCAAAGCCAAAGATAAAGAGAAAATTTTAAAAGCAGCCAGGGAGAAAAGAAAAGTCTCCTACAAAGGAGAATCAATAAGAATAAGTTCAGACTACTAGGCAGAAATCATGCAGTCAAGAAGGCAATGGGATGACATATATAGAGCATTGAAGGAGAAAAACTGCCAGCCAAGGATCATATATCCAGCAAAACTCTCTCTCAAATATAAAGGTGAAGTTAAAACATTTACAGATAAACACAAGCTTAGAGAATTTGCAAAAACCAAATCAAAGCTACAAGAAATACTAAAGGATATTGTTTGGTCAGAAAACCAGTAATATCAGATACCAGCACAACACGAGGTCACAAAACAGAACATCCTGATGTCAACTCAAATAGGGAAATCACAAAAACAAATTAAGATTAATTTTAAAAAAGAAAAAAAATGCTCAAAACAGGGAATCATTGAAGTCATTATGTAAAAGATCACTATAATCAAAAAGAGGGACTAAATACAAGAGGCATAGATCTTCAATATGGAGAGGAAAACAAGGCAATACAGGACGATACAAGTTAGGTTTTTACTTAGAAAAATGGGGCTAAATACTAAGGTAACCACAAAGAGGTCTAACAATTCCATAACTCAAAATAAAAACCAAGAAAAACATAATGACTTAGAAAACATAAATTCAACTACTACGAAAATGAGGAACACACAATTTACAAAGTAAAACGTCTCAGGACAAAAAAGTAAGTGGAAAAAGGAAATTGTCAACAACACACACAAAAAGGCATCAAAACGACAGCACTAAACTCGTAAATACTCATACTTGTCTATAATTATGCTGAATGTAAATGGACTAAATTCACCAATAAAGAGACAGAGAGTCTCAGACTGGATAAAGAAACACAATCCATCTATATGCTGCCTACAAGAGACACACCTTAGACTTAGAGACACAAACAACCTAAAACTCAAAGGATGGAAAAAATATATCAAGCAAACAACAATCAAAAAAGAGCAGGAGTGGCAATATTAGTTTCTGACAAAATAGGCTTTAAAGTTAAATCCACCACAAAGCATAAAGAAGGACTCTACCTAATGATTAAAGGGACAATTAACCAGGAAGATATAACCATATTAAATATTTATGCACCCAATGACAGGGCTGCAAGATACATAAAACAAACTTTAACAAAACTGAAAAGTGAGATAGACACCTCCACAATTATAGTAGGAGACTTCAACACACCACTTTTGGAGAAGGACAGGACTTCCAGTAAGAAGGTCAATAGAGACACGAAAGACCTAATTGCTACAATCAACCAACTTGACCTCATAGTCTTATAGAGAACACTCTACCCAACAGCTACAAAGTATACTTTTTTTTTCTAGTGCACATGGAACATTCTCTAGAATAGATCACATATTAGGTCATAAAAGAAACCTTTGCAGAATCCAAAACATCGAAACATTACAAAGCATCCTCTCAGACCACAAGGTCAAAAAAGTGGAAATCAATAACAGAAAAATCAGGGAAAAGAAATCAAATACTTGGAAACTGAACAATACCCTGCTCAAATAAAGACTGGGTTATAAAAGACATTAAGGAGGGAATGAAGAAATTCATAGAATGCAATGAGAATGAAAACACTTCCTGTCCAAATCTCTGGGACACAGCAAAAGCAGTGCTCAGATGTCAATTTATATTGATAAACGCACACATACAAAAAGAAGAAAGAGCCAAGATCAGAGAACTGTCCCTACAACTTGAACAAATAAAAAGGGAGCAAGAAAAGAATCCATCAGGCACCAGAAGAAAACAAATAATAAAAATTAAAGCTGAACTAAATGAATTAGAGAACAGAAAAACAATTGAAAGAATTAACAAAGCTAAAAGCTGGTTCTTTGGAAAAATTAACAAAATTGATAAACCATTGGCCAGACTGACTAAAGAAATACAGGAAAGGAAACAAATAACCTGAATAAGAAACGAGATGGGCCATACAACAGACCCAACTGAAATTAAAAGAATCATATCAGATTATTATGAAAAATTATACTCTAAAAAATTTGCAAACCTAGAAGAAATGGATGAATTCCTAGAAAAACACTACCTACCTAAACTAACACAATCAGAAGTAGAACAACTAAATAGGCCCATAACAAAAAAGGAGATTGAAAAGGTAATGAAGAAACTCCTGACAAAAAAAAAAGTCCTGGACCGGAGGGCTTTACTGCAGAGTCCTACCAAACTTTCAGTGAAGAGTTAACACCACTACTACTAAAGGTATTTCAAAGCATAGAAAATGATGGAATACTACCTAACTCATTCTATGAAGCCAGCATATCCCCAATACCAAAACCAGGTAAAGACACCACCCACACCCACCAAAACAAAAAAAGAAAATTACAGACCTATATTCCTCATGAACGTACATGCAAAAACCCTCAACAAAATTCTAGCCAATGGAATTCAACAACGTGTCAAAAAAATAATCCACCAAGACCTAGTGGGATTTATACCAGGTATGCAAGGTTGGTTCAATGTTAGAAAAACCATCAATGTAATCCACCATATAAATAAAACAAAAGACAAAAAACACATGACCTTATCAATTGATGCAGAAAAGGCATTTGACAAAGTCCAACACCCATTCGTGATAAAAACTCTCAGCAAAATAGGAATTGAAGGAAAATTCCTCACCATAACAAAGCCAACATCCAACATCATTCTAAATGGAGAGAGCCTGAAAGCATTTCCCCTGAGAAAGAGAACCAGACACGGATGCCTTTTATCATCACTCTTATTCAATATTGTGCTAGAGGTCCTAGCCAGAGCAATTAGACTAGAGAATGAAAAAAAGGGCATCTGGATTAGCAAGGAAGAAGTAAAATTATCTCTATTTGCAGATGACATGATCTTATACACAGAAAACCCTAAGGGATCCTCCAGAAAACTACTGAAACTAATAGAAGAGTTTGGAAGAGTCTCAGGTTACAAGATAAACATACAAAAATCTTTGGATTCCTCTACATCCACAAAAAGAATGTTGAAGAGGAAATCACCAAATCAATACCATTCACAGTAACCCCCAAGAAGATAAAATACCTAGGAATAAATCTTACCAAAGATGTAAAAGACCTATACAAAGAAAACTATGAAGTACTAGTGCAAGAAACTAAAAGGGACCTACATAAGTGGAAAAACATACCTTGCCCATGGATAGGAAGACTTAACATAGTAAAAATGTTTATTCTACCGAAAGCCATCTACACATACAATGCACTTCCGATTTAAATTCCGACGACATTTTTTAATGTGATGGAGAAACAAATCACCAACTTCATATGGAAGGGAAAGAAGTAAAGCATTACTGAAAAAGAAGAAGAAAGTGGGAGGCCTCGCTCTAACTGATTTTAGAGCATATTATACAGCCACAGTAGTCAAAACAGCCTGGTACTGGTACAACAACGGGCACACAGACCAATGGAACAGAATTGAGAACCCAGATATAAATCCATCCACATATGAGCAGCTGATATTTGACAAAGGCCCAGTGTCAGTTAATTGGGGAAAAGATAGTCTTTTTAACAAATGGTGCTGGCATAACTGGATACCCATTTGCAAAAAAATAGAAACAGGACCCATACCTCACACCATGCACAAAAACTAACTCCAAGTGGATCAAAGACCTAAACATAAAAACTAAAACGATAAAGATCATGGAAGAAAAAATAGGGACAACGTTAGGAGCCCTAATACAAGGCCTAAACAGAATACAAAACATTACTAAAAATGATGAAGAAAAACCAGATAACTGGGAGCTCCTAAAAATCAAACACCTATGCTCATCCAAAGACTTCACCAAAAGAGTAAAAAGACCACCTACAGATTGGGAAAAAATTTTCAGCTATGACATCTCCGACCAGTGCCTGATCTCTAAAATCTATATGATTCTGTCAAAACTCAACCACAAAAAGACAGACAACCCAATCCAAAAGTGGGTAAAGGATATGAACATGCACTTCACTAAGGAAGATATTCAGGCAGCTAACAGATACACGAGAAAATGCTCTCAATCATTAGCCATTAGAGAAATGCAAATTAAACCTTCGATGAGATTCCATCTCACTCCAACAAGGCTGGCATTAATCCAAAAAACACGAAATAATAAATGTTGGAGAGGCCGCAGACAGATTGGAACTCTTACACACTGCTGGTAGGAATGTCAAATGGTACAACCACTTTGGAAATCTATCTGGCGTTTTCTTAAAAAGTTAGAAATAGAACTACCGTACAACCCAGAAATCCCACTCCTCGGAATATACCCTAGAGAAATAAAAGCCTTTACACGAACAGATACATGCACACCCATGTTTATTCCAGCACTGTTTACAATAGCGAAAAGCTGGAAGCAACCAAGGTGTCCATCAATAGATTAATGGATAAATAATTTATGGTATGTTCATACAATGGAATACTACGCATCGATAAAGAACAGTGATGAATCTGTGAAACATTTCATAACATGGAGGAACCTGGAAGGCATTATGCTGAGTGAAATTAGTCAGATGCAAAAGGACAAATATTGTATAAGACCACTATTATAAGATCTTGAGAAATAGTTTAAACTGAGAAGAACACTCTTTTTTGTGGTTACGAGAGGGGGGAGGGAGGGAGGGTGGGAGAGGGCTATTTACTGATTAGATAGTAGATAAGAACTACGTTAGGTGAAGGGAAGGACAATACTCAATACAGAGAAGGTCAGCTCAACTGGACTGGACCAAAAGCAAAGAAGTTTCTGGGATAAACTGAATGCTTCGAAGGTCAGCAGAGCAAGGGTGGGGGTTTGGAGACTATGGTTTCAGGGGACAGCTATGTCAATTGGCAAAATAAATTCTATTAAGAAAATATTCTGCATCCCACTTTGAAGCGTGGCCTCTGGGGTCTTAAATGCTAACAAGTGGACATCTAAGATGCATCAATTGGTCTCAACCCACCTGGATCAAAGGAGAATGAACACCAAGGTCACACGATAACTATGAGCCCAAGAGACAGAAAGGGCCACATGAACTAGAGACTTATATCATCCTGAGAACAGAAGAACTAGATGGTGCCCGGCCACAACTGATGACTGCTCTGACAGGGAGCACAAAAGAGAACCCCTGAGGGAGTAGGAGAACAGTGGGATGCAGACCCCAAATTCTCATAAAAAGACCAGACTTACTGGTCTGACTGAGACTAGAAGAATCCTGGTGGTCACAGTCCCGAAACCTTCTGTTGGCCCAGGATAGGAACCATTCTTGAAGAGAAGTCGTCAGACATGGAATGTTCTGGATAATGGGTTGGAGAGAGATGCTGATGAAGAGTGAGCTACTTGTATCAGGTGGACACTTGAGATTGTGCTGGCATCTACTGTCTGGAGGGGAGATGGTAGGGTTACGAGCATTAGAAACTGGCAAAACGGTCACGAAAGGAGATACTGGAAGGAGAGAGCAGGCTGACTCACTAGGGGGAGAGTAAATGGGAGTATGTAGTAAGGTGTATATAAGTTTATATGTGACAAACTGACTTGATTTGTAAACTTTCACTTAAAGCCAATAAAAATTATTAAAACACACACACACACACACACACAAAAGTAGTAAAGACAACTGTCCTGAGGAATCAAGAAGAAGGAGACAGCACAGTGAAAATTGAATTTGAAAGGAAATTAATAATACTTGCGGAAAAACAATTCATTAGCCTATCTCCAATATCTATAAATCGTATTGTATACAAGGCCAATAAGATCACAGGCTTGGAATGCTAGTTTTCCATTTGCTCAGCCCTTTCTTTTCATGAATTTCCAAAAAATGTGACCTAATCTATTGTTATGTTTGTTATAATATTATGCAAATGAAAGACAGGCATTTCAAATGGAAGTGGCTCTCAGCAGAAATACTGAGACATTGTAAGCATCAGAATGGATGTACTTGGATAAATATCATTTATGAAGCACGTTATATGACCCTCATAGGTAGTAGACTAAATTATTGTTGCATGTCTTCATCCCTGCTTGCATTAATGACTTTAATCCTATGATTAGAAATTCTTACCATTAGAGACAGCATGTATTCTTCCGCTTTGTAGATGTATGGCTTTTCCATGAGACTAATTTTGTTCAACAAGTTGTGGGCCCAAGTAACAATGTGTGAGTTTGAGCTGAGGTTTAAGCAGCACTGTGTGCTAGCTATCCTGTGCTTCCTTATCCCCAGTATGAGCTGGGAAATTTGTGGTTCTCAGGAAAGGGAGAGGGAGATGGAGCAGAACTGACCTGAAGCCACCCTCCGGAGCTTAGCCCAACCCAACCCAGCCTCAATCAACCAAACCCTAGCTGAAACATAGAGCCACAGCCTAAAACAGGGCTGCCTCAGCTGACCTGTGAGCATGAAAAGAAAAACCTGTTGCTTTAAGCCGTGGAGTTTTGAGTCGGTTTGTTACACAGCATTATTGTGGATATAACTGACTGATCCTGCTGGCTTTCCTTCTCAAATCTAGATATTCCTTGGGAAAATCACAGCTTTTTTTGTGAATTACCTCACAGCTCATTGGTGTGTGACATGATGGAATTTTTTTTTCCCCCTTTCGTCAGGCAAGTTAAATACTTATAGAAAGCTGAGAGATTTCGAAAAGTATTTTTGTATTAGATCAAAGGACACATGATTCTAGTTTTTTTTTTTTTAATAATAAGTTTAACCAAGAATCTGAGCATACTGACTTTAGTATTCAACCAACACACATCTGGAATTCTGACACATACAATCCACTCTGCCACTAGTCAGCCATGGTCCTCAAATGCTCCACTCCTTGTCTCTTTCTTCCTTGGCCACTCCACCCCTAATGTTTCAGGTAGGGAAAGAAACCCAAGGAGACAAGCAGGAAAAGTAGGCTGAACTGTTTTTATAAAGCATTTATCTTCGACGTGCTCATTAATGTTCATTTTCTTGTAATCTCTTAAATATTTTTTAAAGTTGCAATTTCAGCAGTGCCCTATAGACATATAGCAACAGGATCTAAGCACAGACAAAAAGAAATTTAAAAACAGGACTAAAATTATTATGGCTTGTAGAAGTAGTTTACTCCCTTACGTATTTGTTGTGCTTTGTTGGTGAATGATTCTATCAGCCAGTGACTGAAACAATAACATGACTTTCATTCATTGCATTTCCCGTATGAGGTATTTACCAATTTGTTAGTTTACGTATTATCATTTCTCTCAAATTTGACATTTTCATTTTATCTTTTGAATTCTAGCTATATGGAGTATATTTCTATAATTCATGAATTATACCAAGAATCATCTTCTCATGTTATGCTACTCAACCTAAGCCCTTCATCACTTCCTTTTCATTTTAATTTTTCTTTGTTTTCTGTTTTTTTTTTTTTTTTACTTTTATTTTTGAGGATCTTGCATAAACGCAAAAGTAGATAAAATAAAATAGTAAACATCTATGTATTCACCACTCAGTTACAACAACATTTGACAGGCAGTTTGGTACCAACTACATCTTCATACATTTTTTTTTTTTAATTTCTACATAATTCCGAATAAAATTCCAGGTATCATAGCATTTAAACAGAAGCACCTTCAATAGGAGGGATTTTACAGAGTGTTGTTATAAAAAAAAAAAATACTACTTATCTATTCTGGGGAAGTAACAGAAGCAGACTAAGATTTTATATCTCCACCATCCATCCATCAAAGATATGTAATATTAAATCAGGAATGGGAAATTGTAGACACCAGATAAAATGAGTCCAAGTAACTCTTTTCCTAGAACATTCAGAATATTTTATGTTTAAGTGATATCAGATTACATTATTTATATGTTAAACTGTATTAGCAATCCAGATTCAGATAATTGTTTGGGAAAAATGGGTAAAGGTAGAGTGGCCTAAGCCTAGTACAGTGAGTAGAGAAAACATTAAAAAAAAAAAGAAGAAGAAGAAAGGAAAAACAAGACTTTGTTAATAGAGAACAATTCCAGTGATTCTCTGGGACATCGATGACAAAACCAAAAACCAAAACCAAACCCGTTGCCATCCAGTCTATTCTGACTCATGGTGACCCTATAGGCCGGAGTAGAACTGCTCCATATGGTTTCCAAGGAGTGCCTGGTGGATTTGAACTGCTGACCTTTTGGTTCACAGCTGTGGCTCTTAACCACTATACTACCAGAGTTTCCTTGGTGACAATAAAGTAGTTATTTTCTGTTAAGTAGATATGGTATTTAAATAAATATAGTTGAAAGAGTCGTATAAAATTCGCTTTATAAATATTATGCACCTAAAACCAAAACAAAACCAAACCCATTGCTGTCAAGTCGATTCCAACTCATAGTGACCCTACAGGACAGAGAAGAACTGTCCCCCATAGAGTTTCCAAGCAGCGCCTGGTGAATTTGAACTGCTTACCTTTTGTTTAGCAGCTGTAGCACTTAACCACTATACCACCGGGGTTTCCATTATTTATCTAGCTACATTTCATTAGCTCCTTCTGAGTGGCCACTTGCAATTGAATGTCCTTTTCCAGTTGAAATGCCCTAGACATTTCACGTAAATGGAATCATACACTATGTGATCTTTTGCGACTAGCGTCTTTCACTTAGCATAATATTTTTAAGGTTCATACATGTTGACACATGCATCAATACTTTATTATTTTTATTGCAGAATAATTGTGCTTTGAATGGATAGACCACACTTTATTTATCCATTAATGAGTTGGTGAACATTTGGGTTGCTTTCACTATTTGGCTCTTAGGAATAATGCTGCTATTAACAATTACATACAAATTTTTGTGTGGACATACGTTTTCATTTCTCTTGACCATATGCCTAGAAGTGGGATTTCTGGGCCATATAGTAAATCTTCTTAGGTTTTTGAGTAACTACTAGGCTGTTTTTCAAAGGGGCTGCAGCATTTTACACTCTCACAAGCAATGCATTCGAGCTCCAATTTCCCCAACCTTTGCCAACATTTGTTTTTGTTTGACATTTTGATTATAGCCATCCTAGTCAGTGTGAAGCGATAAAAAAAAAAAAAAAAAAGATTTTTAATCAGTGTGAAGCGATACTATATTGTGGTTTTGATGTGCATTTCTCTGATAACTAATGATGTTGAACATCTTTTCATGTGTTTATTGGCTATTTTCATATCTTTGAATAAACATCTATATGAATCCTTTGCCCATTTATAAAAATTAGGTTGTTTGTCTTTTTGTGTTAAGTTACAAGAATTCTTTATATATGCCAGGTGTAATCCCTTATCCAATATATTATTTTTAAATATTTTCTCCCATTTTGTGAGGTGTCTTTTCACTTTCTTTATCGTATCATTTGAAGCAAAAATGTTTCTAATTGTGATGAATTTCAATATATCTATTTTTTTTCTTTTGTCACTTGTATTTTGAACTTACCTAAGAAACTATTGCCTAACCAAATGTCACAAATATATACTCTTTTTTTGCTTAAGTGCTTTATATTTTATCACTTATATTTAGATCTCTGATTCATTGAAGTTAATTTTTATATGATGTGAGGTAGATGTCCAGTTTCATTCTTTTGTATGTGGATACCCAATCGACCCAGCACCATGACTTGAACAATCATTGACTGAAAACTATGCTTTCCCCGTGGAATTGTCTTGACACTCTTGTCAAAAATCAATTGACCATAAATGTGTTTATTTTCAAACTCTAATTTTTATTCCATTTATCTCTATGCCAGTACTGTAATGTTATTGACTAATATAGACTTAGAGTAAAGCTTTGAAACAGAGAAGTGGGAGTCCTCCTACTTTGTTTTACCTTTTCAAATTTTTTTATTGTGGACACCTTTGAATTTCAACATGTTTTAGTATTGGCTTGCCAATTTCTACAAGGAAAAAAAAAACAAGCATCTGGAGCGTCGATAGAGATTGCATCAAATCTGTAGATCATTTTGGGGAGTATTGCCATCTTAACAACATTGTCTTACCATTTACTATGACGAATGTGTTTGCATTTATTTGAATCTTCTTTAAGTCCTTTCAACAATGTTTTGACATTTTTAAAGTATAAATCTTCCCCTTCTCTGATCAGGTCTATTCCTAAGAATTCTTATTCTTCTTTGATGTTATTTTGAATGGAATCATCTTCTTAATTTCCTTTTCTGATTGTTCTTTGCTAGAGTGTAGAACAACAATTGATTTTTTTTTTATTGCGGTGAAACCATATACACCAAAACATTCACCAGCTCAACCCCCACGTTTATCATTCAAAGACATTGATTACATTTTCCATCTTGTACCACCATCATGCCTTTTTCCAAAATATTTCACCACCTTTGTCATGAACTCAGTGCCCCAAAACAAAAACTCCCCTGCCCTCTCCCTCCCTTCACTGGCAACCGTGAATAACATTTGGTTACTATATATTTCCTTGGCAATGAGTTTGAATTTTTGTCATGTTTATACATTTGATTATTTAACATGTGTGATCATACAGTATTTGTCTTTTTAGGACTGACTTACTTCACTCAGCATAATGTTTTCAAGGTTCATCCATGTGGTGACCTGCATCAGAAATTCCTGTCACTTTATAGCTGCATAATATTCCATTGTGTGTAGATATCACATTTCATTTATCCATTCATCTTTTGGTGGACATTTCTGTCATTTCTACTTTTTGGCTCTTGTGAATAGTGCTGCAATAAACACTGGTGTACATATGTCTGTTTGCATCCCTGTTTTCAAGTCTCTTAAGCATATATCTGAGGATGGAATTACTGGTATAGTAGTAGCTCTATGTTCAACTTTTTGAGGAATCACCAAATTGTTTCCCACAGTGGATGCATCATTTTACATTTCCTCCAGGAATAGATGAGGGTTACAACTGATTTTTGTATATTGATCTTCTATCTTGCAACATTTCTGAACTTGCTAATTAGTTCTAACAGTTTCTTAAAGGATATCTTAGGATTTTCTAAATATTAAATGAGGTCATCTACTGTTGTTATTAGGTGCTGTTGAGTTAGTTCTGACTCATGATGACCCTAGGTACAAAAGAACAAAACACTGCCTGGTCTTGCACCATCCTCACAATTGTTGCTATGCTTGAGCCCATCGTTGCAGCCACTGTGTCAATCCATCTTGTTGAGAGTCTTTTTCTCTTTTGTTGACCCTCTACTTTACCAACCATACTGTCCTTCTCCAGGAACTGGCCCCTCCTGATAACATGTCCAAAGTACATAAGATGAAGTCTCGCCATTGTCACTTCTAAGGAATACTGTCATCTGCTAATAGATATATATGGAAACCCTGGTGGAGTAGTGGTTAAGAGCTATGGCTGCTAACCAAAAGGTCAGCAGTTCGAATCCGCCAAGCTTTCCTTGGAAACCCTATGGGACTGCTCTACTCTGTCCTTTAGGGTCGCTATGAATCAGAACCAACTTGACAACAGCAGGGGTACTAGATCTATATTTACTTTTTCCTTTACAGCCTGTATGATTTTTATTCATATTTCTTTCTTAATTGCCCCAGCTAGAACCTTTAGTACAATGTTAAATAGAAGAGGCAAGAGTGAACATTCTTGTTTTTTCCTGGAGTGGCACATCTCCTCCATGACTGGACAATTAAGGGAAAGGGTGGCAGCCCCTGGTCTTCTTGGCTTTACAGTCCTATATGGAATCTAAAAGCTAACTGTGGTGCAGGTATTCTTGGCCTCTTTCACCTGCTGTTCTTTGTCCTTTGAGCGAAGGCTGGGTAGAGGAAGGGAGTCTTGGACTGGAGCAAGGGAGGGGGTGTGCAAATAAGAAACAACTGCCTGCCCCTTCTGATATGGTTTACATGCCAAAGACTCTTGCTGTTCTTACCAAGATTTAGAAGATTTTCTTGAACAAATGTTTCTCCATTTGGACAATATGAACCTTAAATTATTGTTTTTAAAAAATCTTCATCAGTTAAATATTTGTTTTGGAAGGAAGAAGGTCTTCTGAGCTCTTAACTCAGCCATACCAGTTGTCCCACAACCTGAATGTACTTTAAAAAAAAAAAAAAAAAGAATCAATAGGCAGATTTATGGTCTGGCCATTGCAGTTTTCTCCATTGCTTCCCAAAATGCACCCTTTATACACACAGGCACCACTCTTTCACTCCAGTCAGCCATGCACCAATCTCTCAGGAGTTCAACCTGGAAGACTGAGACTTTTCTCTAGGAACAGCATCTCATCCATTGCCAGAGCCCTTTGCTTATGATCCAGAGGCATGCCTGGGAAGGTTTCTACTTCTCCTGATTTTAACTGTTGCATGATTTGACTAATCCAGCAGTCACTATGTGGGCTGATGGCCTCACCATTTTCTTGATTACTGTTTGCTTTAGGAATAGCTACGGAAATCATTACTTTGAAAAGTTTAATTCTACAAGCTCTTCATGCAAGCCTGTTACTTTAGGTAAACTGCCTAACCAAAAATAAAAGAACGACTATTTGAAGGCTTCAAGTTTTATCCATTCCCTTCCTTCTCATGCTAAAATTCCACTGTCTCTTAAGTTATTCACTTAAAAATAATCTGTCACATAACTTTTCTTTCATCCATTTTTCAGCTAATTAGAAGGTGAACGGCATTTTTTTTCTCCCTTCAGGACATCATTACATACTCACTCTCTCTATGAATCCTTTTATGTCCACTTCCATTTGGTTATACACATTTCAGCAGCCTCTTCAGTGTGAGTTCTTATCTCTCTGTAACAGGCTGAGTATATGGAATATATTTCTTCTCTTCAATTGTTGTAGTATATATTATTTATCTATTTCTTTCCTTAAGATTTTAACACCCCAGGACTATGATTACACGTATATTTTCTGGTATCTACTGTACAATTAGCAGTACTATGGCATACGTTAGTTTTATTGTGTAACATTAGTAGAGTATCTAGGTAGAGCACATTGGAAAAATATCAGAAAACTGTGTTATTTATCAGAAATATTTTGGTTTCTGAACTCTGAAAATAGCATTATACGAAAGACAAAGTGGTATATTGTAAAGAGATCTGAATTCTAGTCCTGGCAGAACTTATTTCAAACTAAATTAACAACAGTCATTGGAAACATGCTTTGTACCTAGTTGTTGGACTTCAGGCAGGTTACTATATATCTACAAAATAAATAAAATCTAGACAAAGTGATTTAAGGTCCACTTTGCTAAGTTCTCTCCTTTCTGTATTCCGGAAAGCCTCCAATTATGGTTGGCCATAATTGACTTGATGATGTCAGAAGCTGGCTTGGTTGATAGTGGGATGGCTGTAACCGCCACGTCCCACAGTGTGGTTGAGTCCCTGGAAGCAGACCGTATTGGAGGCTTTTAGTACAGCTTGATCATAGATGGCTATACCATCACTTAGGTCAGGCATGGACCTCACTGTCAGCAACTTCCTCTTTTCATATTGTTCCAGTTTTCAAGTTTTCAGGAAAATTAAAACTAATTCAGATCAGACATATTCTACACTACTCAGAAAGAGGCTATTTGATATTCTTTAAAACTTAATATATCACAATTTGCTTATCTTACTCCACCCCCTCCTTCCACCACACACAACCTTTTTAATATGTTCAAGGCTGATATTATCCAGCTTGAAATTAAGAGTAGAAGGGGCAGTGGGGATGGCTGGAGCCAAAAGCAACATTGAAACTAATAAGGAATCCCAATTTGTCAAGTCAGTGTAACCGTTTGCCAAACAACGTTTTAAATGATTTAAATGGCCCAGTGTGTATTATAGACCAGTTTCTGAGTTATGTTAACCTATATGCTGACAAGTTATGTGGATTTTCACATACTAATTTACAAACTCACCAAGAGAGAACTAAGCAATATATGTATCTTTTCATTCTTTACAAGTAAGTCATGGAATTATTTTACCGACAACAGGTATGACTTGGTAACCACATCAAGCCAAAGCATATCTACCATATTAGTCTCCCTATCATGTTACACTGCAAATGTTCTCCTTGTAACACTCAATAAACAGTCTCATATGTGTGCCATAAAGCTTTGTTGTATATGCCAGGCTGAGAAAGAGCAGAGGCGCTCTGTGGAAGGTCTTTCAGTCTCAAATCATTTGCTCATAGTTCACTCAAAGGATGAACAAGGGGGTTTGGGGAGAGGGGGGCTAATGGATTCAACAGTGTTATTTGCCCAGGAGACTCATAGAGCTGTATGCCAGTTTGAGCTACAAGGTGAGAGACCAGAAATTATAACTGGCCACCACATCCAAGTGGGTAATGAGTGAGCTCTGCATGGTTCATTACTCACTTTGATAGGGAATTGTTATAATGTATAAGGTGCTTTATTGGGTGTCAATCTTATTGGACTTAAAGACACATTTCTTAAAGGAATCAATAGAGATTATATTAATTCATTTTGCACTTATTAAGAAATTGTGGGAATAACCATTATTTATCTTGGGAATAAGTCCCCTTCCCAAAGCAGAAATCGTGATGACTACTGATTATGACAGAATGCCTCGAAGTTGAGATCTTCGTAAGCAATTTGGCATGTCTTTAGGGATATGATGATAGTCACAGGCCCTTAAAATCAGACCATAAGATATAAGGAGAAACTAGATAATAGCAAGCTTTTGTATTAGAATAAAAGGATTCGATATATAGTTTGTCTTCAGTAAAATTATAGTCAAAGACATGATTCTTCTCCAGTCAACAGATATTCTAAAGCACCAATTGTCCCTGAGGTATTCTGATAGCTAGGCAACTGATGTGGTTTTGATATTAAGAAGCAATTACAATTTATTTAGTGCCTGCTGTGGGATAAGAGCCTTTCTCAGCACTTCACATGTATGATTTTTTTTAATACTCTTACCAACTTGATGAGGTAAATGTTACAATGTTTCTTAATTTTCAAATAAGAAAACTGAGATATAGAGAATTTAATTAATGTACTTATAACACAGCTAATATATGATGGCAAATGCATTTCAAACCTCTGAAATATATGCATTGTATTCAATGAGTAAGGACAACTGAAGAAGAATTGGTGAGGAATAATGAATATTCCATGGATTTCCAAAAGAAAAAACAAATCTGTCTTGGAAGAAGTACAGACAGAATGATCCTTAGAAGCAAGGATGGCGAGACTGCATCTTACATACTTTGGACATATAATCAGGAAGGATCAGTCCCTAGAGAAGGACATCATGCTTGGTAAAGTAGAGGGTCAGCAAAAAGAGAAAGCCCCTCAATGAGATGGATTGACAGAGTGGCTGCAATCCATCTCATTGCAGGTCTCAATGGGATCAATGGACTAATGATAACAACACACATATGATAATATATATCATATTTATGATATAGATTGTGATCATGCATATATATAATACATTGGTGTCTTTAGTTGCCCAGGAGTCAATTTCAACTCCATGTGTGCAGAATAGAACTGGTCCATAGGGTTTTCAAGATGGCCAGGCCTGTTTTCTAAGGCACATCTGGATGAGTTCCAACTGCCAAGCTAAGTGCTAGTAGTCAAGCACTTAACCATTTGAGGCACCCAGGATTGCTTACATAATACATACCACATGGTATTGTATATTATGCGATAAAACCAAAAACCAAACCCATAGCCGTCAGGTCAGTTCTGACTCATAATGACCCTATAGCAACCGTATAGGACAGAGTAGAACTTCCGCATAGGGTTTCTAAGGAGCGACTGGTGGATTCCAACTGCCAACCTGTTGTTTAGCAGCTGAACTCTTAACTTCTGCACCACCAGGGTTCCATTACAGGATATTTATGATACACAAAAATATATATCATGTTATATATGATATGCATGATATATAGTATATTTTTATCTATTAATTACTTCCTGTATAATATATTTATCATATATAACACAGCTAAAATATGTATATGTGTGTGTGGGGGTATATATATATATATAAATTCAATTGATTTATGGAGGCAAAACAATGACTTTTGGAAAGCATAAAACTATTTTGGACCTGGAAAGGAATAATGTGTAGGAGGCATTTCGATATGCAGAGGAAAGTTCAGATAAAAGCAAGTGGTGAAGGAAATGGACTAGGCACGGATGGGGTATGTCTCAGTTACCTAGTGCTACTGTAACACAAATATCACAAGTGAGGGATTCAAAGAGCAGAAATTTATTTTCTCATTCTGTGAGGCTAGAGGTCTGATTTCAGGGCATGGCTATAGAGGAAGGTCCTTCCTTGTCTATTTCAGCTTCTAGAAGCTGTCAGCAATCCTCATTACAAGTATTTGTCTCCAAAATCTTTTTTTCCCTGTGTGTATCTCTGTGTCTAATCTGCTCTTTTTATGACTCAGAAGTGATTAGATTTAGAACCTAACTTATTTGGGTTTTTCAGCCTCCAAGACAAACATGATGCCTCTTAAAAACAAAGAAAACTCTATTTTCAAACTGGATTACTTCTACCACTATAGGGGTTAGGATTTCAATGCATATTTTGGGAGGACATAATTTAATCAATAATAAGGTAGCAGGAAATACAAGAAATACTTCAAGCTAGGGGAGAAAGTGCTAGCCTAAACATGCTATTGTGTTTTTCAGTCTCCAAGACAAACATGATAGCTCTTAAAAATATCTCAAGGGTATCAACCACCCAGTAAAATAGACTTCTTTAAATTTTAATTCTCCAAATGAGAGTTAAGAAAGGTCTCAGAGGCATCAAGAACACAGTACCTCTTAGGACAGAGATTAATTGATTTATTCAGTTATTTTGTGAGCATAATTACGAAGAATTCTAAAATAAAGACATGCTCTTGTTTCCATCTTAAGGTAACTGTAGTTACACAAAGAATGTGAAAAATACCATGAAAATAAAGTGGGTGAAGAATCCGGGATGAGACAGAAAGACTGCAGGAAAGACTTCACTGAGGACATAACATCTGAATCAGTTGCCAAAAATGTATACAGCATTACAGTACAGTGAAGAATATAGGAAAAGAAACGAGACTTGTGGGCTCTAGTAACAAGTATCAAAATGATGGTAACTCCAGTGGAAATGTAAGTACAGCAACCAAGGAAAGAGATGATCAAGGGGGATCTACCCGAGAGTTGGGCATCAAGACTCTCTTTGGATATTTTCATTAATGAAGAACTCATCAGAGTAGCTCTAATTAGCAACACTTCTTCTGGTATTTAGTAGGAATGTTTCTCTATGAAGACCTTTGCTATGTGCTCTGGAGTCACAGTGAATAAATGCATTCCCTTTCCAGATATTTACAAGTACATTCCAACTCAACGAAATCACTGAAGCTTTTCAATGCCTTTTCTCTTTTCTGGTTCCCTCTCACTGTCTCCTCTAGATGATGTCTCAGATTCTACCAAGCATTCACATACTTAGTGTCCTCCTCATTTCTGAATTTATTCTCTCCTCACAATAGAAATGGATTTGATATCATCATTAGAATAAAACTCACTTGTGGCTGAATAAGCATTTGAGCCAATAATCTAGATCGCCAGCTTCTTCAACCTCCTCAGCTACCTGTCACTTGAGGAAATAGTACAGCAGGAAACTCTAAAATTTTGTCGATATTTCCATTCTGTGAATTGAACTGTATTCCATAAGTGTAGCATCAGGGTGGGATGGGGGTGTATCTTAAAAAACCAAGCATCTCAACATAAAAATTATATTAGAGAAGGCTAACTGCTGAAAAAAAAACAAAACCTCAAAGTCTTACGGCCTTTTGTTGTTGTTGTTGGGTGTCTTTGAGTCGATTCTGACTCATAGCGACCCCAAGTACCACAGAACAAAACAGGGCCTGGTTCTGTGCCATGCTTACATTCGTCGTTATGCTTGAGCCTATTGTTGCAGCCACTGTGTCAGTTAATCTCGTTGAGGGTCTTCCTCTTTTCTGCTGACCCTGTGCTTTCCCAAGCATGATGTCCTTCTCCAGGGACTGATCCCTCCTGACAACATGTCCAAAGTATGTAAGATGCAGTCTCACCATCCTTGCTTCTAAGGAGCATCCTGGTTGTACTTTTTCCAAGACAGACTTGTTTGTTCTTTTGGCAGAGCATGGTATATTAAACATTCTTCAAAAACACCACAATTCAAAGGCATCAGTTCTTCAGTCTTCCTTACTCATTGTCCAGCTTTCACATGCATATGATCCAATTGAAAATACCATGGCTTGGGTCAGGTGCACCTTAGCCTTCAAGGTGACTTCTTTGCTTTTCAACACTTTAAAGAAGTCCTTTGCAGCAGATTTGCCCAATGCAAAGTGTCATTTGATTTCTTGACTGCAGATTCCTATGGGTGTTGACTGGGGATTCAAGTAAAATGAAATCCTTGGCAACTTCAATCTTTTCTCCATTTATCATGACGTGGCTTATTGATCTAGTTGTGAAAATTTTTGTTTTCTTTATGTTGAGGTGTAACCATAGCGAAGGCTGTGGTCTTTGATCTCCATCAGTAAGTGCTTCAAGTCCTCTTCACTTTCAGCAAGCAAGGTTGTATCATCTGCATAACACAGGTGGTTAATGAGTCTTCCTCCAAATCTGATGCCCGGTTCTTTTTCATACAGTCCATCTTCTCGGATTATTTACTCAACATACAGATTGAATACTTATGGTGAAAGGATACAACACTGACCACTGACACACACTTTTCCTGACTTTAAACCACACAGAGTCTCCTTGTTCTGTTTGAATGACTGCCTCTTGATCTATGTGCAGGTTCCTCATGAGCACCGTTAAGTGTTTTGGAATTCCCATTCTTCAAAATGTTATCCATAATTTGTTACGATCCACACAGTCGAATGTCTTTGCATAGTCAATAAAACACGAATAAACATCTTTATGGTATTCTCTGCTTTCAGCCAGGATCCATCTGACATCAGCAATATATCCCTGGTTCCATATCCTTTTCTGGATCCAGTTTGAATTTCTGGTAGTTCCCTGTCTATATACTGCTGCAGACACTTTTGAATGATCTTCAGCAAAATTTCACTTGCGTGTGATATTAAAGATATTGTTTATTTATTTCCACATTCGGTTGGATCACGTTTCTTGGGAGTAGGCATAGATATGGATCTCTTCCAGTTGGTTAGCCAGGTAGCTGTCTTCCAATTGCCTTGGCATAGAATAGCGGACAATTCCAGTGCTGCATCCATTTGTTGAAACATCTCAGTATTCCTTCAACTCCTGGAATCTTGTTTTTCTCCAATGCCTTCAGTAGAGCTTGGACTTCTTCCTTCAGTACCACCAGATCCTGGACATATGCTACCTTCTGAAACGGGTGAATATCGATCAATTCTTTTTGGTATAGTGACTTCCATCTTCTTTTGATGTTTTCTGCGTTGTTTAATATGTTCCCTGTAGAATCCTTCAATATTGCATCCGCAGGCTTAATTTTTTTCTTCAGTTCTTTCAGCTTGAGAAATGCCGGGTGTGTTCTTTACTTTTGGTTTTCCTTCTCCAGCTCTTCACACGTCATTAAAATAATTTGTCTTCTCGAGCAGCCCTTTGAAAACTTCTGTTCAGCTCTTTAACTTCATCATTTCCTCCTTTTACTTTAGCTACTCGACATTCCAGAGCAAGTTTCAGTGTCTTTTCTGACACCCATTTTGGTCTTTTCTTTCTCTCCTGTCTTCTTAATGACCTCTTGCTGTCTTCATGTATGATGTCCTTGATGTCATTCCACAACTTGTCTGGTCTTCAGTATTAATGTTCAACGCATCAAATCTATTCTTGAGATGATTGCTAAATTCAGGTGAGATATACTCAAGGTCGTACTTTGGCTTTCATGGACTTGTTCTATTTTTTTTTTTCAGTTTCAATTTGAACTTGCATATGAGTGATTAATGGTCTGTTCCACAGTTGGCCCCTGGCCTTGTTCTCACTGGTAATGTTGAGGTTTTCCATGGTCTCTTTCCATGGATGTAGTCAATTTGATTCCTGTTTATTCCATCTGGCGAGGTCCACATGCATAGTCGTCATTTACATTGGTGAAAAAAGGTATTTTCAGTGAAGGAGTTGTTGGTCCTGAAAAATTCTATCATGCGATCTCTGGCATAGTTTCTATCACCCAGGTCGTATTTTCCAACTACCTATCCTTCTTCATTTCCAACTTTTGCTTTCCAATCACCAGTAATGATCAATGCATTCTCATTTCATGTTCAATCAATTTCAGGCTGCAGAAGTTGGTAAAATCTTCAATTTCTTCATTTTGGCCTTAGTGGTTGGTGCATAAATTTGAATAATAGTCGTATTAACTGGTCTTCCATGTAGCCCTATAGATATCCTATCACTGACAGCATTGCATTTCAGGATAGATCTTGAAATGTTCTTTTTGATGATGAATGCAACACCATTCCTCTTCAATTTGTCATCCTTGGCATAGTAGACTATATGATTATCTGATTCAAAATGGCCAGCACCGGTCCATGTCAGCTCAGTAATGCCTAGGATATTGATGTTTATGTGTTCCATTTCATTTTTTGATGACTTCCAATTTTCCTAGATTTATACTTTGTACATTCCAAGTTCTGATTATTAATGGCTGTTTGCAGCTATGTCATTTCATTTTGAGTCGTGCCACATCAGCAAACGAAGACCTGAAAGCCTGACTCCATTCATCTCTTTAAGGTGGACTCTACTTTGAAGAGGCAGCTCTTCCCCGGTCATAGTTTGAGTGACTTCCAAACTGAGAGGCTCATCTTCATGCACTGTATCCAACAATGATCCGCTGCTATTCACAAGCTTTTCACTGGCTAATTCTTTTCAGAAGTAGACCACTAGGTCCTTCTTCCTAGTCTTTCTTAGTCTGGAAGCTCAGCTGAAACCTGTCCACTGTGGGTGGCCCCACTGATATTTGAATATTGGTGGCATAGCTTCTAGCAATCACAGCAACATGCAACCCCCACAGTACGGCAAACTGACAGACGCGTGGAAGTGGCACAATTTAGTTCTCCATATATGCTACCTTCTGAAATGACTGAATGTCCACCAATTCTTTTTGGTATAGTGACTCTGTATGTTCCTTCCATCTTCTTTTGATGCTTTCTGTACTGTTTCATATTTTCTCTGTAGAACCCTTCAATATTGCAACTCGAGGCTTGTAACTTTTCTTAAGTTCTTTCAGCTTGAGAAATGCCAAGCGTGTTCTTCCCTTTTGGTTTTCTAACTGCATGTCTTTGCACATGTCATTATAATACTTTATTTTGTCTTCTTCTCAAGCCTCCCTTTGAAATCTTCTATTCAGCTCTTTTACTTCATCAATTCTTTCTTTTGCTTTAGTTACTCAATGTTCGAGAGCACTTTTCGGTGCTCTTCTGACATCCGTTTTAGTATTTTTTTTCTTTCCTGTCTTTTTAATGACCTCCTGCTTTCTTCATATATGATGGCCTTGATGTCATTCCACAACTGGTCTGGTCTTCAGTCATTAGTGTTCAAATCAAATCTTTTCTTGAGACAGTCTCTAAATTCAGGTGGAATATGCTTAAGTTTGTATTTTGGCTCTAGTAGACTCATTCTAATTTTCATCAACTTCAACTTGAACTTGCATATGAGCAATTGATGGCCTACTCCACAGTTAGAGTAAAATAACTAAGAAATTTGCTGAAGATAAGGTTAAATTACAAACAAGGTCATATGCATCAAGTGGTATATTTTGTATATGTTCAAATAATGCTTATCACAATACAATCATATATATGTATCATATGATAATATACAAATACTGATATATAAATATATTCACATATGTATGTTCAATTGAACCATAGGAAATTGGTGATATTTGACTGTTTTTTACCTATAAAAATGGTAATGGTTCAACCTACCATGTAAACACACACACACACACACACACTCACACACAAACCAAATTTATTCTCTCACAATATATCTTTTCATCAGCAATGACCAATCCAGATGGATTCATTCAACTCAAATTAGTGGTTAAAAAAAAAAAAAAAAGGCTGATTGTTAAGATCACATTATTTTTTTGCTGACAAGGCTTTTTTTGAAGAAGAGAGTTTTTCACTGAGCTTGGGTAAGAACTAAATTTATTGCATCAATAAGTTATTACTGACTGGTTGTGTGTTTTGGGTTTTTTTTTTTTTTTCCGTTTTGTGTTATTAGTAAGTGATTCAGAAATACCACTAATGGCAGAGTAAATTTATCCAAAACTTTCTGTAATAACCACTACTAGTTTGGAGATTTGTGACACGTTTGCAGTAGAAAATTCCTTTTGAGGCATTAAGTTGTGCCACAATCTTCCCTAGTAATTTCAGAGACAGTTTAGTTACGTCTTAGTTTGATTGTAAGGTATAGAAAAGTGGCAAACTAAGCTTTGGCTACCAGAGGAAACATTTTTCAGACTTCAGTATGCTGAACGCTACTGAAGGAAGTGCTTCTGTGAATAGCTTCCTTAACAACTTTAAAACAGACAGTTGAAGCACCCTCTTTGTTCCCCAGGTTTATCACTGTGTTAAAATGTTCTTTTACATTTTATTTACCCTTCCTTCTTCAGCTGCCTAAATTCAGGAGCATAGTCAGCACTAAGGGATAATTCGTGCAAATGTGTGATAGTTGACTGTTGTTCTTCCCTCAGAACTGATAATGTCACTTTCATTATGCTCAAGCTGTTGGCCAGGCTAGGAAGATACACTGTGAAGAACACATTCCTCCAACAAAAGAACAGACAGAAAAGGAAACCCACCAGATATTTTCAGAATTGTCAAATCTTGATGATTCTTTTTTGTTTCATTTATTTATTGCTAGATGTTTTTACTAAGAAATTTTTGTCCACTATATTAATTTGCAAATATGTGGGATTCTAGCTGTCCATGCATACTATTAACCTAACAAATGGGCTCACAGTCACTGACCTACTTCAGTTCAAACCTTGTATATCTTTACCCAACACACACACAGAAGAATCCAAACCAATTTCTGTCAAGTAGGTTCTGATTCAGGGTTCCAGAGACTTTTCATGGCTGTAAACTTTTGAAAGCAGATCAGCAAGCTTTTCTTCTGAGTTGCTTCTGGGGATTCGAATCACAAACTGTTCATTTAGTAGCCCATCGATTAACCATTTTCACCACCCAGGTACTCCTACCTGAAACACAGTGCGCTCTGAAACCTGTATTTTCTAGTAAGTCTGGCACCTAAGTGGAACCTTGAAAAACTGAACACTCTGTAGCATGGTGAACTAGTTCAAATGCCATGTTTCAGCCCTTTAAACAGTCCTCACATACATAGTAAAATGTCTTATCCATTTCCCCTTTTATTACATTTTTCAGCCAACATCTCAGCCAAATCTCTATTTTCCACTTACCCCTGCATAACCGATGATGGCTGGAGAAAAACTTATCATGAACTTCATTTTACAATTAATTGCATCTGTAAATCTGAAGTGGACTTTCATCAATATCGACCAGCCCTACTAAAATTCTCCAATGAACTGACCATTAGTCACTAAAAACAATTATTTTACACCTTTTCTTCTACCATCTTCTTAAACTTTCAACAATGTATTTAATTATTAAGAAAACAGAAGCAAGAAGAGAAATATATCCCATCACTAAATCTAGCAGCCTATAATCATCTACCCTAGCATAGTCTTTTTTTCCTTCTACCACACTAGACAAATATTTCTTTTTTATATTAAAAACCATGCTGTCGTTGATATTCACATCTCATTCTCTATTGATTTTTCAAGGAATTGGGTATTAAAGTTACCACCTTTTTCTACTACATCACACTTCTTACTCTTACTAAAAGTAAGTACTCTTACTAAAAGTAAGTACTCTTACTCTGTCCAGCCTAAAATAGCTGAAAAGTAAAAATAAATGCAAATTCTCTATTGTCCTTATGTCTTCTCAAGTGCTTCTCTATCTTCCTTTTCCTCTTTAGAGTAAAAATTATTAAAAGTATTACCTATCCTCACTGTTTCCACTTTTTATCTTTCCGTTTGTTCTTTAACCACACCAATTTGGTCTCCCCACTAAAAGTGCTCATATCAAGGTGAACTTCAGCTTCCACATTGCCAGATCCAATGGTCTATTCGAAGTCTTCATCTCAGTTTATTTTCAGTTGCACCAAATATTCCTTACATGGTTTCTTACTGATATAGTCAGATGGCATGAAATTAATACTAATGGAGATTAAATTAAAAAAAAAAATTGTGTTGTCAGCATTTATCTGGTAATCCTTCTTATTCCATTACTGGACCTGGAATAAATTTTTAGTATAGAACTAATTCATTAGAGCATCCTAATTTTTGCTGGATTCAAACTCTCACCTTGGGTGGGTTTTTTACTTTAGGGAGAAATGCATTTTTAACCATGGATTGCTCCGCTTCTAATTATTAATATTTGAAAAGTAGACCTCTAAGACATTTAAATATTTGGAAAGAAAAAACAAAACTGTGTCTTTAATAGTACCAAGAGGAACAAATAAGTGCCCTGAGAATGTTACTTTCTATTTTAATTAAGCAGGATAGAAATGTTTTTGAGCTTGTATATTTCTGAATCTAAAATATTTAAATCGATTAGAGAATTTCTCTTGGTATTTACAACACTCGGCAGCAAGAACTGAAAAAACCTAACAAGATAACACGTAGTCATAGAACACCTTTTACTTTTAGTCTAAAGGTTTGAACAATGTAAATTATTTTTTAATATATATTTGCCTAAAATTTAAATGAATACAAATTGGGTTCCAACTTTACCAATTTAGCTCACTCAGTTACTTGAAATTATTTCTTATATTAATATGATATTTCCTAATTGACTTATTTTATGACTTACACTGGGTTTTCCTCACTTGGGTTGGTGGGATTTTTTGTTTGTTGCAATTTTGAAAACACCTCGAAAGATAACAAATACTATATCAAACATCACATCCAAATTACTACTGCACAAAGTTAAAGGACACTTCCATACTACCATAATAGTTCTAAGACAGTTTTTTTTTAAGAAAATAATTATTTTTACATAAAATGCAAGTATACTGTATCATTCAACCATTGGAGGACCAAGAGGCTCACTATAGCTAGTACTTTTAAAACTTTTTTAGAAATATACATAAACTATATCTTGCCATATATTTGTTGCTCTGCAACTCTTTCATTTATTTATTTAGTTTTAGTAGTATAGGCATGCTGTAGCACTATATTATATAAAATGAATATACATATTGTTCTTTTAATGAGTATCTTGGAACTCTGGTGGCATAGTGGTTAAGAGCTACGGCTGTTAACCAGAAGGTCAGCAGTTCTAATCTACCAGGTGCCCCTTGAAAACCCTATGGGGCAGTTCTATTCCATCCTATAGGGTCACTATGAGTCAGAGTCGACTCGACTGCAATGGCTTTTCCTTTTTTTTTTTTTTTTCATCAGGAGTGAATATTTTGTTCATTTCCAATATATCACTGTCACAATGTTCCAATGATCTTAAATAGTGCAAATTGTTCCTAGAGATCTTGTAATCAAAAAACAAAGATTGGCATAAAATCACGAAAGGAGGCATGTTAAGCAAATATGAACCAAGAAATCTAGAACAGTATTCTTAAAATCTTTGAAAATAAAATATGAAGCTAAAAATATCATATGTGAAATAATAATACATAATGATGAAAGAGGAAACATAAAAGCAAAGATATATCTATATAAACAAATACATAATTAACAATAAATCTTCACAATACATATTGAAACAAGTGAGAGAGTTGCAGGGAGAAATATACAAATCATCAAATTTAGCTGATTTGTCAAGCAAACAAACATAAGCAAACATACTGAAGATCTGAAAAATAACATTAATAAACTCAAGCTATCGTCTACACAAAACACAATATTACTCTTTCCAAGCACACATGAAATATTAAGAAAACTGAAATAAGTTTAAGGCCATAAAGGAAGCCTCAGTGAACACTGAAAAATCAATTTCTTGGAAATGATATATGCTGAGCATACTGCAATAACATTAGGAATCAGAAATAGGAGGGTAGTTAAAATATTTATACACAAGGAAACTGTATTATGCATTTTAAATAAAACACACTTTAAAGTGGATTCCAAGGGTGAATTAAGAAGTGTTTAGAACTAAATTATGAAGAACACCTTACACACTACAGTTCGTGAGATGCAGTTCTGCTAGTGTTTGGAGCAATTTAAAAGTTTAAGTATATTTATCGAGAAACAGAATGATTAAGAATGTTTGCCTGAAGTTAGGGTGACCGTACCTCTCTGTTTATACCTGTCTTCCAATTTTTGCAAACAAAATGTTATCATTAATTATTACTTTAAATAAGCCAGGCAGGTTTGGTAGTACTCTACTTTGCACTTCCAGCTTCTGCCACAGTCTGAACTAATGGTGTACGAAACACAGGTGGACACTCATTTTAATACATGGTTAAATCTGAGACATAGCCTGCCATTCTTTTCCCAAACCTCTTTAAATACAAGGTAGTACTTCATTTAAGCAACAAAGAGTTGGGTTTAACCAATAAAATCAAGTGTGCTCAGTGAGTAGTATATAGACAAAACTAACTCCTCCAAGTCATGGATAATTGTGAGAGAAGTACTAGAGGTCACTAGTACTTTTGCCCGATTAATGTACTAGCCAGGCTCGCAGGAGCCTAGGCTATGGTTTGTGATTGAACAAAGCCACAAGGCACTGATTGGTTGGGTCAGCAGAAACATAAAAATTTGAGTACAAATTGTACCTGTGTGGGAAATGGAGGTTGACCAGTGCTGTAATTCAGCATGTAAAGAATAGTCTGAATGTTTTGCTACCATGGTATTGTTGCGGGACCAAGTGGGCCCCTGCCCCGTGCGCTGTAAAGCCAAAAGGCAAGACACACCGAGTTTTGAGGAAAGAGAAAGTACTTTATTGCAGAGCAGCAATGCAAGGGACCAGAAGACTTGCCCAGATCTGACTCTCTGAGCAGGGGCTAGGCTACAGCCTTTAATGGGATTGTAATCCAGGAAGTTATAAATATTCATCAATTTTCTGGGACACTTTCTACCTTGGTAATTCGGGGCGGAGAGAGGGCCTGTGCAACGCTCATATGTCGCGTTTCCTGACTGCACATGATCTGCGGGCCAGATCTGGTTAAGGCTGGTTTTTGTTTACCATGCTGGCCTTGGTTTCTTGAACCCAGAAAAAAAAAAAAAAAAAAACCCATCCAGTCTATTCGGACTCATAGCGATGACCCTATAGACAGAATAGAACTGCCCCATAGAGTTTCCCAGGAGCACCTGGCGGATTCAGACTGTCGACCCTTTGATTAGCAGCCGTAGCACTTAACCACTACGCAACCAGGTGTCCGTTTCTTGAAATACCTGCTATTTTTTTTTTTTTTTTTGCCACATAAGCTAATGAAGTGGTTAAGCATGGAGCATGGAGAAGGTTAGATACGCAACAGAAATACACTGGGGTGATTGAGACACTGGCCTCAGCCTCAGTATCATCATTTATTGTTTAGCAGACATCTGCAGCCACTTTTGAAACTTATCTGGTAATGCTTTTTTAAAGGTTTGGAATAAACATTTTAGCATGAATAAGCTCATATTTAAAGGTGTACATTTAAGAAACAAAAGTACTTAATTCCGGCTTATCAAGGTAGAATAGGTAAGCCACAAAAAGATTTGCTGACATTTACCATCCATGATGGGGGCTACAAGCTATGTCACCGAATACATGAAAAATAAACCAAACCAAACCAAACCCATTGCCATGGAGTTGATTCTGACTCATAGCAACTCTATAGGACAGAGTAGAACTGCCCCAAAGGATTTCCAAGGAACTCCAGGTGGATTTGAACTGCGGACCTTCTAGTTCACAGCCAAACTCTTCAACCACTATGCCACCAGGGTTTTCACATGAAAAACAGGAGACATAAATCTTTGGAAGGGACATTAGCATCTATTTCAAAAGTTAGTAGTTGACATAAAGAGACTATCCATAAGGTGTATATAAGTTTTTGTGTGAGAGAATGACTTGATTTGTAAACTTTCACTTAAAGCACAATAAAAATTATATATCTATATAAAAGACTGGCCAAAAACACCTCTAGCTCCAGAAGGTACATCCTCATATCACTCTGTAAAACATGACCTTTCACTTAGATAAAATGTGGTATTGCATTCATTTCATTCACTTTTTAATTCAAGTGTTTTTGTGTATGTAGGGAATATGAACAAACAGATGATATTGTTTTGGCTGCATTAGAAGAAGAAAAAATTAGCAGTTCATTCATTCTAGTTTTATAGCAATGCTAGTAGATGCTTTAACTGCTTAGTGCATATATATATATATTTAATTCAGTTCAAGAAATCAAAATTAAGCTTTTGGAATTTGTTCTGTCAAAAGTGAATTACCTAAGATTATTGTAAATGTTATTAAACATTTAGTTAAAATATTAGAAAATAATTTTTTGAGAAATATATTTACTAAGTCAGAGAAAGAAAAGAAATTTAAATTCAAATCAAAAATTTCTGTGCACCAAAATATATTACCTAAAAAGGTTAAAAAAGTTACAATGTAAATCCATATATTTGGAATACAAATAACTGAAAAAAATTAGTATCAAAGAATACATTAAGAATATTTATAGGTTTTTAAGATAAAAACCACAAAGTATTTAACATTTGGCCAATAGACATAAAGGGACATTTCACGGTAAGGAAAAGGGCATGGATAATGCAATATGAAAAGTAAAATCTCGTAAGTGTTCATTGATTTGAAAATTGAAATCACTATGAAATGCAATTATTTCTACCATACTGTAATAATGAGAGGCTGAAATACAAACAGTTGATGACATCATAGAAAAAATTTTTTTAAAATGTGTACCAAATGGCATGTATAAGAACGTTTATAGTTGAATTGTTTTTAGGAAAACAATACACAAATACATAAAATAAAGTAGTATACTCTTATGAAATAAATAAATTGGAAATGTATGTATCAATATAGATAAATCTCACAAATATAGTATTTAACAAAATAAGCAAGTCACAGGAGGACACATAAGCTCTGTGTGTTAAACACGCAAAACAAGAAAATATATTACTAAATAATTTGCACAAATTAAAAGAAAAAAAAAACACCAGAATGCAAGCACTCAATTCACAATGGGGGCTTCTTCTGCCATGGAGATAGAATAACCCTTCAAGGAGATTTGTAGATGGAGTTTTAATGAACTGAGTATCACTCTTTAATCTAAGTTAATGGGTATATGAGCAATTATTATAACACTTTTTATACATTTTATATATCTGTATATTTTTTGCATATTTTAAATAGTTTTTAAAAGTGTTAATGCAAAATAAGAACTTAAGGAGATACATACATCCAGAACACAATGATCCTAGTAATAATACAAATCTATCTACCCCTCGACTCCAATATAACAACCATGACAAAATTGTAAGCATAACAAAGACTATTTAAATAAATAACACAAAAGACTAAAATACATACAGGTGAAAAGTAAATTTATAAATAAAAAAAAAATTGGTAGAGGAATTATCTGAGTGATCAGTAGACAATGGGTAATAATGTGAAAAGTTAAGAAATGTGTAGGGTATTATAAACAAATGAAAACATCCCAGTACTAAGAATCCCAGAAAAAAAAAAAAATATATATATATACACACACACACGTATGTACCTGTGTGTGTCTATATATATACTGTATACACATAAGCATATATATCTGAAGCTATTTGAATAAGTTATGACTTTTTTTCAAAATTAAATAAATGCTATTTAACAAGTTGTATTCCCCATGTGCCAGGCAGTGTTTTAAGATATTTTTACATGTTAATTCATTTAATGTTCAAAAATCCATATGTCAAAGGTATTATTACTATTAGCCATATTTTACATATTTTAGGATGTCAGAAAGTCACACTACTGGTAATGAAAGGGCTACAATTTGAACCAGTTGGCCTAGTTTGCATTATTACTCTCAACTATGATTAACTGTCTGTAAAATAACAATAATAAATAAAACTAGAAAATATAAATCAAAGTGTATTTTCTTACCTCAGTGGAGGTTGTTTACCAAGAACCTACAACAGACATTATACTCAACTTAAAATTTTAGATGAATTTCCTTAAAGATTAAAGACAAGGAAGACTATTATCACCAACTTTAATGTCAGCTCTTCCGATACTGTAACACAAGGAAAGTTTAGAGAGAGAGAGAAAGCTATAAAGATTAGAAAGGGAGGGATAACCTTCTCCAAATGGGCAAATAATGTGATCCTATGCATTAAAAAAAATCACCGTAATCAACAAATTATTCTACTAGATGATAATTCAACAGGATTGTCAGATTCAAATACAACTAAAAAAAAAAAAAAAAAACCTCTTTCTGTATGATAGTAATAGTCTCTTAAAAAAACAGAAAATAATATATAATAGCAACATGAATTATCAGGTGATTGATAAGTGACTTGAAGAATACCCACTATATATCCACAGAATAAAAATCAAATAACACAAAGAATTATGAACCAATGGAGATAGGTCATGTTCATGAATGCTGCTAGTTAATAATGTAAGATGTCAATACATTCATAATAAATTTATGAATTCAGCACAGTCTTAGTGATATTTTAGCTATTTCTTGATAAATTCCATAAACTTGTTTTAAATTTATGTGGAAGAATACAGATTCATGAACCATAAAAATAAATATCACAATATATCAGAAACAAATGGTTTAGAAGAAAATTAAAAGGCAAAGCACTTGTGTGGGAACTGAAAAATAGACAAAAATAACAATTAGAGCGCTCAGAGTTCTACAGTGGGGATTGATATCTGATAAGGCAGCAACACCAGGAAATGGGGCAAAGTGTAATCTGTTGGGAAACAAATGATGCTGGGAAAATTCATTTGCAATGTAAAGAATAAAAATCTACCCAATATCAATTTTATATGTAATCGTATACTCCATTTGGATTCAACTTGAATGTTAATGTTTTAGATACAAAGTTAGTAGGAGAAAATGTATGTGAGTAGTGTGGCCAGCCATGGAGAGCAGAGAATTTCTTCAACGAGATCCCAAAATCATAAATCATAAGCAAAAAAAAAAAAAAAAAGATGCATGTGAGATTCTCTCAAAAGTAAGGATTGCTGTAGACCTTGATGAAGCGTATCAGACTCCTGTTGATAAAAAATATGATGTAAAGCTTTCCATTCTACGGTTTAAAAAATCAATACGGTAGCCTACTATCCCAAATACAGATCATCTCTGTGGTTATGGACTTCCAACTTACTGACAACTAGTACTTAAGAATGGACTCTCACGAAGCCTATTATATTAAAAATTCAAGTTAAATACATACAATGGTTCGTAATAACGAACATATGCAGTACTTCGTGACGCTCATGATAACATTACCTGGTTTGAAAGTGTTTCTTATGTGCTTTATATGCATAGAAAGGTGAAATATATACTACAAACTAAGACAAACATTTGGCTGATGCTAAATAAGAACCATTGTACCTGTTCTGACTTACCTACAGATTCTAGTTAAAGACATTAAAGACAGACTTAGGAACAGATCTTGTTGGTTACTCAGGGACTGCCTGTAATGTAAACAAAACAAAGAAAAAGTTAATATATTACTATAATATGAGATCAAATTAAATGAATAAACTATAATGAATTACTTAGTATTTGAAAATGTGGATGCTTGATCAGGACTATATTAGCATCTATACGTAGAATCATTCTGACTTTGAGGCTACATATATAATTTATGCAGGAATGTTGGATTATGTACTCTAGTGCCAGGAGGAACACTGACATCAATTTTTTTGATTTTCAGAAGTGGTAAATAACTCTTAGTAAAGTTCCAAAGTTTCCTCTTGACTTACATTATAAATGCAATTCTGGAAAAAAAATAATATATATTAAAAACAAGGCAAAAATTAATTTGTGATATATTTAAAATTGAATTGGGTTCTAAGCTCAAATAATTATAAGCATTTTCTAGCTAAATTATTGCTTCTTAGGACATTTGAAAGTTGGGTAGAATATACAGTTTCCCTGTTTCCAGCCCATGACATGACAAGATAAATCCTCCAGTCACTGAGTTAACCAAAAATACCTCTACACATTTCCGACATTCCCAGGGGGAAAAAATCTCCTCCTTTGAGAAGTACTAATTTAGACCAAATTAACAGACAGATGGCAGATAGGGAAAAGCCTCCCACTATATTTAAAACTCACATGTGTTTCATGTCTAGACTACATGAGAAATTCCTGAAAATGAATAACAAATCGACAGAAACTAAAAAAAAAGACAATATGTACAGGCATTACTCCAAAGGTGAATACTTAGTGGATAAGAAGTATATGAAAAAATGTCAAAATCAATAATCAGAGAAATGAAAACCCAACATATACACATATAATCAGCATAAATTAAACAGATTATCCAGTTACTGAGAAAGACATAAACAGTAGCAGAAACAATTGAGTGCTGCTAGTTGAGTGTAGTCTGGTACAGGTCTTCTGAAGAGCAATCTACCAGTAGTTAGCCAAATGAACTATGAATTTATGATACAAAAATTATACCCTACAGGGATATACATAAACATGTTCAATATAGTATTATTAACGGTAGCAAGTAATTGAAGACAACCTAGATGTCAAAAAGAAGAAAGAGGAAAGGAATAACTCATGATATAAAGCATCTGAGAAGATGAGAAGAGATGTGATGGAATTTAGATCACTTCTTCAGTGTTAGCCTATACACAGCAAAAATTTCCTTTAATTAAAAAGATGCAGGAAAGAGAGAGAGAGCAAAAGAGAGAGTAAGATAGAGTGAGAGGAAAAGGGAAGAAAGAAACAAAGGAAGAGAGAAAAAAAAATGTGTTAGAATCCAGGGGTTCCTGTATGATGGCTTTGGTTTACTCTATGACATAAGAAGCGATGACTTTTCCTCCTTTACTAAGGGAAAGGAAGTGGAAGATTGATAATAAATTTGAGGCCAGTGGAGAAGATATAAATTACCATTGTAGTCAATAGGAAAACTACTAAGAAAAAAAAAAATGCAGGAAAGTTATCTTTCCAGAAACTATGTTTTCTGTCTTTCATCAGAATGACAGATGTGATGCACTTTAGGAGCTTAGAGTCCTTGGGACATTAAAACTCTCAACTTGTGTCAGATGTGTGAAAATATTTTAAAACCTAGACATAGTACGGGAGGAAACCAAGAAACTTCAGGAAGGTAGATCAGGGAAAGTTCAGAGAGGAGATAATGTCTGATCTCAACAATTTATTAGGCATAGAAAGAAGTATAGAGGGAGGAAGATTTCCCAGTCAGAAGGATAAAAAAAAATTGGTGCAAAGTCAGGAATATGAAAAAGCACAGTTTTTTTTTTTTTTTTTTGGACATCAGTTTGTTTAATACACCTAGATCACAAAATATCGATTTTTGGAAACATGGGTAATAGAAATGTGGAACGATATACTTCTCCAAACTGACTTTATATCTATATCTATAGATATAGTGTGCATGTATATGTGTCTCTAGTTGTTTGTGCAGTGTTATGTCTATCATTTATCATCTATCCATCCGTCCGTCCATCCGTCCAGCCAGCCAGCCAGCCAGCCAGTGTTTAACAATTTATCTTAAAACACAGAGTTATTAAAAAGTAACACTGTCTTGAGTTTTGTTGTTGTTGTTAGGTGCCATCCAGTTGGTTCCGACTCATAGCAACCCCAAGTACCACAGAACGAAACACTTAAAAACAGTGTGGCTGCAGCAGTATATCAAGAGGGAACTTCCAGAAATTCAGGCCAGATTCAGATGAGGAAGTGGAACCAAGGATATCACTGCTGATGTCAGATGGATCCTGGCTGAAAGCAGAGAATACCAGAAAGATGTTTACCTGTGTTTTATTGACTATGCAAAGGCATTGTACTGTGTGGCTCATAACAGATAACATTGCAAAGAATGGGAATTCCAGAACACTTAATTGTGTTCATGAGGAACCTGTACATAGATCAAGAGATAGTTGTTAGAACAGAACAAGAAAATATTTCTCAGTTTGAAGTCAGGAAAGGTGTGCATCAGGGTTGTATCCTTTCATCATACCTATTCAATCTGTATGCTGAGCAAATAATTCGAGAAACTGGACTGTATGAAGAAGAATGGGGCATCAGGATTGGAGGAAGACTCATTAATGACCCCCATTATGCAGATGACACAATCTTGCTTGCTAAAAGTGAAGAGAACCTGAAGCACTTACTAATGAAGATCAAAGACCACAGCCTTCTATATGGATTACACGTCAACGTAAAGAAAACAAAGAGCCTCAAAACTGGACAATAAGCAACATCATGATAAACAGAGAAAAGATTCAAGTTGTCAAGGATTTCATTTTACTTGGATCCATAATCAACAGCCATGGAAGCAGCAGTCAAGAAATCGAAAGACACATTGTGTTGGGCAAATCTGCTGCAAGGACCTCTTTCTTTAAAGTGTTGAAAAGCAAAGATGTTCTTGACGACTAAGGTGCTCCTGACCCAAGCCATGGTATTTTCAACTGCATCATATGCTTGCAAAACTGGACAATGAATAAGGAAGACCAAAGAAGAGTTGATGCCTTTGGATTGTGGTGTTGGTGAAGAATATTGAATATACCACGGAGTGCCAAAAGGAGAACAAACCTGTCTTGGAAGAAGTACAACCAGAATGCTCCTTAGAAGCAAGGATGGGTAGACTGTGTCTTATATACTTTGGACATGCTGTCAGAAGGGATCAATCCCTGGAGAAGGATGGAGTCAATGGAAAAGAGGGAGACCCCCAATGAGATGGATTGACATAGTGGCTGCAACAATGGACTCAAGCATAAAAAGGGTTATGAACATGGCATTGGACCAGGCAGTGTTTCGTTCTGTTGTACATAGGGTTGCTATGAGTCTACATGGACTTGACGACACCTAACAACGACAACAAAAACAATGGATACCAATGATCCTGAAGATGGCACAGGACTGGGCAATGTTTCATTCAGTTATACATAAGAACAACAACAAAAACAATAATGAAATCCAATTATTAGCATGAAAAGTAGAAACCAAATGCAAGAAAAAGTTTTAGGATGGAATCACTGAACAGATTAAGAAATATTACTTTAGGAATATAGCTCCTTGAATGTTATTTTTCAGTATTTATGAAGAGACTCTCACAATTCTGTGTTCTTAAAATGTGCTGAATTCTATTAAAAATGCATGTATATTGATGAATTTTAGTTTCCACTGCCACTTGTATGACCTCATTCATTGTAATTTATAAATTTCACAAAGGAATATATGCCAAAATTCATAAACTGAGCTAAATTGTATCTTTATCCAAACTGCAATTTCTTTTACCAATTAAATAATTTTATTGGACGGAATACATGGAATTATTTATAAGCCAATAAAATTATAAGAATACAAAATGTGATCAGCATAATTATATGAGTCCTTTGGAACACAGTTTCTGATATTTTCTTATCCGCTGAGAATTACCAGATTTTATTTTCAGTTATAAACATTAATGTTTTACATTTGCCAGTATATTATACCAATGCTATTTAATACTTGGCCAACTTAAACAGCATCCCTCCAATTTTTTCCCCCCTCGGAGGTTGTTAATGTAGACCATCAAACTCCAGAGAGGCAAAAGCTTCTGTGAATGATCTAGGGGTAAAGCTTTTTCAAGCATGCTGTTCTATGTTAATATGAACATCATCATGAAAATAGACTTATCTCTAATTATAAGTAAAAAGTTGGGAAGGTAGTATGTTTTATCCCTTATATTAAGTATCAGAGAAAGCCAAGTCTTTCTCTCAAATCTTATGAGTATTAACTCTTACATGCCTTTTGCTTAATCTCACATTGCAAATGTACCTTAAGGTTGTTATTTAGGAATGTGCGTTACCCATTGGGATTTGTCCCGGGATAAAGGGATGGGTGCAAGGAAGAAAGTCCACTGACTGAGGTTCTATCCCTGGCTCTGTCTCTAACATGTTTTAATGCTAAGTTATTTTTAATGCTCTAGGGCCTCAGTGCTGTCATTTATAAAATTATGGTGTTAAAGCAGATATATGGATTTCAACAAGTGTGCCACAGAAGCCCAGGATTGACTATGGTTACCATTTGGGGGTAGGAGAAGACTTTCTTTATTTACATATGTTTTATGTATCGGCTTCTGCTTTTTTTTTTTTTTTTTAGGAAAGTTATCCACCACTAAAAAAATAAATGAAATAAAACTGGAAAAAGTTGGATGGAAAATGGACTCAATAAGGTATGCCCTGCTGTATTATTAGACCTTTGAAAACTGGTGCTTACCCTAGCTGGGTCTTGATTGGCTGTGTTGTCCTGTCATATTCCTTACAATGGCACTGACTTAGAGTGGTTTGGTCTTGTAACCAGACCTATGCAACATGGAAGTATCCAACAGTAGGCATGCAGTATTACCTTGGTGAGGAGGTTGTTTGGGCAGAGAAAATGTTAAAACTGAAGCAATGGAAATTCCTTTCATGCACAGTAAGGCAGTATCCAAAGCAAGCTATATTTGAAGATCTAGGTAGCTAGGGAAGTTTTCAGACTCCAAAAGTCAGCAAGTTCAAGTCATCAAGTTAAAACTCTGTCTGATCAGAGATATTGGCATAGAGATGGGGGTCCAAGTTTCATAAAAACTAGGCAAATTTTCAGGATAGCAACTCAAGCATATAAAATATATGGAGTTTTTAAAATTTGTGCCATAAAGCCAAGGCTATTATAATACAATGATTGACATGGTCCAAAGTTCCTTGTGTTGAGCTGCCATTACTAATATTAGTCTTAATAGGGTTTATGAGAGGTGCTGTATATTTTAGGGTGAAAGACTAAACTCTAACAGAGATCCCCAAATGCAATGGTTCTGATGAAATACATTTCTTCCACTGAGCCTATGTTCTGGATTGGCAAGGTGTTTTTCTATGTGAAGTTAATCAGGGAACCAGGTTTCTTCCACTTGCCCCTCAGCCACTGTCTAAGAAATTGTGCCCCTCTGTGTGAATGGAGAAGTCCTAGTGGCACAATAGTTAAAGCACTCAGCTGCTAACCAAATGGTCTTCAGTTCGAATCCATGAGCCTCTCCAAGGGAGAAAGATGTGGGAGCCTACTTTTGTAAAGATTTATAGCTTTGGAAACCCTATGGGGCAGTTCTACTTTGTCCTGTAAGATTGCTGTTAGTGGGAATTGACTTGAAGGTAGTGGATTTGAGTTGATTTTGGTGTGAGCAGATCCTTGTTGTTGCCAAATTCACGTAGTAAAAAAAAAAGTAGTAGACAGTGGAAAAGAGAAAATGGAAGAGGCACACAGCTGTTCCCTGAAAGGCCCAGCTTAGAAGTGGCCCAAATCATGTTTGCTCACATTCCCCTGATCAGAACTTAGGCATTTGACAATACCTAGCATGCTACTCTGGCCTATAGGGTTGCTATGAGTCGGAATCTACTCGACGGCATCGGGTTTTTGGGAGCCACACGGGAAGCTGGGAAAGGTAGCATACCATGATACTATGTTTCTATTTCTACATAATAAGGGGAGAGAGAATTTTGGTGGACAGTTAGCAATCTCTGCCACAGGTTCTATCTAGTTAGGAGTAAATGACTTCAGATTTAGGAAAGAATTGTGCAAAAGATAGAAGCAAAGAAAATTTTGTTACGAACACACATGCTCAACATCTGGGTGTATTTTGTCTTCCTACTCCAGGAAGAATGTAACATAGCACTCATTTTGGTGTTTTTTTTTTTTTTTCTTTTTTTCCAGTAAATAGGAAACATCAAACTGTGTGCTATATTACATTTTTCATGGGGTGTGGAAACACAGTGCATAGAAATATGTTGTTGTTGTTGTGTATGTGTGTGTGTACATTTCTCTAAGAACACACAATCTTAGAAATCACACCTATAAGAACAAAGTACAACCTAATGCAAAATAGCATTACTCAACCTGCAGGAAATAGGATATAAGCAGTAGTTTTAGTAGAGTGTCAATTTACACTACAAAACAAATGGAACCGTAAACACTCATTCAGAACATAACAGGTATATTATAGAGGAGTTTCTATATTTATGAACCAATTACCCATATACAAATATGTGTACACGTTTGCATATACATTTTAAAATAAAAGGATACTGTAGTTTTCTATAAAATTATATTTATATTCTTGACATAGTGAAGAGGAAATTTACAATTTGTGTAGTCTAATATCATTAATATCATGTTGTTGTTAGGTGAGTTGGTTCTGACTCATAGCAACCCCATGCACAACAGAACGAAACACTGCATGGTCCTGTGCCATTCTTACAATCGTTGTTATGCTTGAGCCCATTGTTGCAGCCACTGTGTCAATCCACCTCGTTGAGGGTCTTCCTTTTTTCCACTGACCCTGTACTTTGCCAGGCATGATGTTCTTCTCCAGGGACTGATGCCTCCTGACAACATGTCCAAAGTATGTAAGATGCAGTCTTGCCATCCTTGCTTCTAAGGAGCATTCTGGTTGTACTTATTTCAAGACAGATTTATTCATTCTTCTGGCAGTCCATGGTATATTCAATATTCTTCGCCAACACCACAATTCAAAGGCATCAATTTTTCTTCGGTCTTCCTTATTCATTGTCCAGCTTTCACATGCAATTAATATCACATGCTATCAAAATTCTGGGGAAGATAATTAAAAAATCGCTGCAGCTGCACATTGACAAGGAACTGCCAGAAATTCAAGCCAGATTCAGAAGAGGACCTGGAACAAGGAATATCATTGCTGATGTCAGATGGATCTTGGCTGAAAGCAGAGAATAACCAAAAAAAAAAGACTTTTTTTTTTGACTAAACAAGGCATTCAACTGTATGGATCAGAACAAATTATTGATAACATCGTGAAGAATGGGAATTCCGGAACTCTTAATTGTGCTCATGCGAAAATTGTGCATGAATCAAGAAGCAATAGTTGGAATAGAGCAAGGAGATACTGCATGGTCTTAAATTGGGAAAGGTGTGTACAGAGTTGTATTCTTTCTCTTACTTGCTCAATACTTATGCTTAACAAGTAATATAAGAAGCTGGGCTGTATGAAGAAGAACAAAGCATCTGGATGGGAGGAAGCCTCCTTAACAACCTGAGATATGCAGATGACACAACCTTGATTGCTGAGGACTTGAAACACTTACTGATGAAATTCAAAGAACACAACCTTCAGTACTGATTACATCTAAACATAAAGAAAATGAAAATTCTTAAAATGGACCAATAAACAACACCATGAGAACTGGTGAATAAATTAAAGTTGTCAAGGATTTCATTCTTCTTGGATCAACAATCAACACCCATGGAAACAGCAGCCAAGAAATCAAACAATGTATTGCGTTAGGAAAATCTGCTGCGAAAGAAGTCTTTAAAGTATTAAAAAGCAAAGATGTTGCTTTGATGACTAAGGCTCACCTGAGCCAACCCATGGTCTCTTCAATTGCTTCATATCCTTGGGAAAGCTAAACAGTGAAAAAAGAACAACTGAAGAAGAATCGATACATTTGAATTATGGTGTTGGTGTAGGATATTGGATATACCATGGACTGCCAGAAGAATGAATAAATCTGTCAGACTGCCAGAAGAATGAATAAATTTGTCTTGGAGGAAGTGCAGCGGGAATCCTCCTTAGAAGTGAGGATGGCAAGATTTTGTCTCTCTTACTTTGTACATGTCATCTAAAAAATGTCATCAGGAGGGGTCAATTACTGGAGAACGACATCATTCTTGGTAGAGGGTCAGAGAAAAAAAGGGACACCTCCAATGGATTGAAACAGTGGGGACAATAATGGGATCAAATATATCTCCTATCGTGAGGATGACACAGGACTGGGTAACATTTCCTTCTGTTATGCGTGGAGTCACTATGAGTCAGATCCAACTCAACAGCGTCTAACAACAATTTATCATTAGAATCACTTGCTCTTTCTACTTGCTCAAAAATGCAACATCATTTACTCACTCCATAAATTATTCAATATCAGTAACACTGATTTTCCATATAAATCTGTGAAGCAAACTATTCATTTTCTGCCAGTAATTAGTGAACTGGGGTTCCACCAGTACAGAGCTCAGGAGTCCACAAACTACATTTGGAAGTCCACACAACTCTGATTCTGTCTCAATCTCCAATTCAAATTTTGGGGGAGATTATGTGAATGAAAGTGCATGCTTCGCCACATCCGTAATTACTACTTTTCAAAATTTCCCCATAATTATCTTTCCTCCCAAGGCTGTTCCTTAGACTTAATTCCCAATACAGAATGCTTTCCAAATCAACAAATTGAATACATATGCACAAATAATTATTTCTTGTAATTGTTCTTAATGAATAATATTAGATGGGGGAAGGTAAGAAGTAAAATGGTTAATGTCAATTTGCAGGAAAAGGTAAGATAATTAAAAACAAACAAAATGAAATCAATTAACAGCGTACAGGTGAATCCTACAGAAAGGACAGACCTGGAGAAAAATCTTAATACAAAGGTCTTTATAAAGGGGTACATTTAAAGTTGAACTTCTAGCTTTCCAGATTTTACATAATCAGCTGGGCATCTTGTTTATTTCTCAGTGTTTCTGGCTGTCAGGAAGCCAAAAACTTTTAACAATTCTTTAAAGAGGCTCAAGATGGAGATACACTAAACTGTCAATACTGACTCCTTGGGGAAAACACACATATACACACACATGCACACACATGTGCACACTCACTCACAAATATTGCTTTCCCATTGCTTTAGCTCTTTGTGTTTGGGTGAAGAGTCTCTAGCCCCAGGGCATTTTAAATGTTTATTTTTCTAAATGGCCTTAGATGCTATAGGTCTCACCTTAGACATGGATTGGCAATTGTTAGCCTCCATGACAGTGCTCTCATTTCATCTGACTTTAAATTCTAGTGTCCTGCAATTAACAAAAGAATGTTCCAGTTAATGATATAAATTGCATTGTAGGTTTAAAGTCAAAGAAAGATTTTGTTTATTTTGTTTTGTGTGTGTGTGTTTTTTATTTCTTTTTTAGAGTAATCAAGATGGGTTATATAAATTATCAACCAATTGTTGCCCCTGTTACTTACTTATCTCTACATTATCCAATGTCATAGTGATTATCACATTATTGTCACTGCTTATTTAAAAACATTCCTACCTAGTCAGACTTAAACTAGGTGAAGGCAGAACTGTGTCTTTGGTGATCACTGTTGTATTCATGGCATCCAGTGCCATGCCATAGCAGACACAAAAGTATTTGTTGAGTGGAGTGCTGAGTGACATCAAAAAGGTATGGAAATGGTGCGTAAGCAATCTACATGAGAAACCAAAGTACAACACAAAGTCCGTAATTCCCTGTATAGGATCAATTCCGGAAAAATGAAGAAAACCACATAAAGCCTATGACAAAATTTGCAAGAAAAGAAAAAAAAAATATATATGCATGTAGAATTTGCCTCTAGGAAAAGTAAATCCAATTAAAAAATGCTACTGCAGCAGTCAGGATAACCTAGTTTAGGCTGGAGTAAGAGATTAATCACCAATTTCAGTGTTTGCACTCAACAAAGGACTAATTCTTTCTCAAGATGTATCCAGTGAAGGTTTGTAGGGAATGGTGCTTCCCACATGTCTTAGATTCTTAGTGGTGCTAAAACAAAACTATCATAAGACGGTGGCTTTAATAAACAAAAATGTATTTTCTCAGTTTAGGAGTCTAGGAGTCTGAATTCAGGGCACCATTTCTATGGGAAAGATCTCTTTGTCTGCTCTGGTGGAAAATCCTTGTATCAGCTTCTCTAGTGTTCTCCACATTCCTTGGAGATCTCTACACAGCATCTATCTTTACCCCATTTATACCTCTTGCTTCTGTGATGAATCTTTTCCTTTTATAATCCAAAAGTGATTGATCTAAGACACACCCTACTCTGATGTGGCGACCCTATAGAACAGAGTAGAACTGCCCCATAGCGTTTCCAAGGAGTGCCTGGTGAACTTGAACTGCCAACCTTTTGGTTAGCAGCCATAGCTCTTAATCACTACACCACCAGGGTTCCCAATATAACAAAAGAAACCCTATTTCAAAATAAGATTACATCCACATGCATAAGGATTAGGATTTACAACACATATTTTGGGTGACAGAGTTCAATAAATCAGGCCACATCACTCCGGTTCCATGCTGATGGGGTCCTGCCAGATTTGCTGGGAAAGAAGTCCGTGGAGATCTCCTTGTTCCTGTATGCTTCGGCCCACAAATGATACTCATAGCTCACTGACCAGGACTAATCACAACACCTCACTTAACCCCAAAGAAGCTGGGGATTGTAGTCTTCAACATGCCTCAAGTGATAGCATAACCAGCTACTTCAGTGTGATGCCATTTAAAATCTTAAAGGCAATTGTTTAATTAATAAAGCAATTTTAAAATTGACTAGATAAGAAAAGTTGTGAGAATAGCATAAGAGAATTTGGAAATAGAAGAGTAATGATAGAGAGCCTAGTCCTAATGAATTTTAGATTATTTTATGAATCAATAAATCATCATTAAAAGTATATCACATCAGATCCAAATACATACAGGTCAATGAAAAAATAGTTTTACTAAAAGTTGACTCAATTTTATAAAATCACCTATAGATACAAAAAACTTATCACAAATCAATAAGGAAAGCAAAGGTGAGTGAATAAATAGAATTTAGCCAATTAGTTAATCATTTAGAAAAAGCCATTCAGATCTCATAATATTATAGATTGATCAAATATTAGATGAAAATAAAATTAAAAGTTAATATATCGTATTGATTCCTAGATAGGGAAGATTTCCTAATATTAAATTTAATGCAAGATGCACCAAATAAAAAATGAAAAGATTTTAGCCCATAAAAATTTTTAACACTGTCCATTCCGACTCATAGTGACCCTATATGACAGAGTAGAACTGCCCCATGGGCTTTTCTTGGCTATCATCTTTATGGGAGCAGGTATGACATAACTTAAATGCAAATATCAAGGAGTAAAACTAAATAAAACAGATTAAAACATATAGAAGTGATGTATTCTACATAAAACATTTTCATAGCTGTTATGAAACATTACACATGTGCAGAACCTTCAGCAATCAACTAAGAAACAAGTAAGGAAAAAGGAAATATGAATGCCTAATACTTGTTGGGGAAAATATTAAAACTCACCAGTGTATTAAGCAAGGGAGAATGAAGAAAACCAAAGACACAAAGGAAAGATTAGTCCAGAGGACTAATGGACTGCAACTTATACCAGACTGAGTTCAGCACAACTAGATGGTGCCTGGCTACCACCATTGTCTGCTCTGACAAGGATCACAATAGAGGATTCCAGACAGAGCTGAAGAAAAACGTAAAACAAAATTGTAACTCACAAAAAAAGACCATATTTGCTGGTCTGACAGAAACTGGAGAAACTCCAAGAGTATGGCCGCAGGTACCTTTCTCAGTACTGGAGTCACTCCTGAGGTTCACCTTTCAGTCAAAGGTTAGAGAGGCCTATAAAACAAACAATAATAAATGTAGCTCAACCATGTATAAGAAACTAAATGGGCACACCAGTCCAGAGGCAAGGACTAGAAGACAGAATGGGACAGGAAAGCTGGCAACAGTGAACCGAAGGTCGAGAGGGGAAGACTATTGACACGTTATTGGGTTGGCAACCAGCATCACAAAACAGTATGTGCATTAATTGTTCAACAAAAAACTAATTTGCTCTGTAAACCTTCACCTAAAGCACACACACAAAAAAAAACTCGGAAGAATTAAAAAAACACATTATTTATTTTAAATCTCTTAAATTAGAGAGGTTTGAAATAACAATACTCAGAGAAAGTTGATAATAAAGTAATATGGGCACTTAAGTTGACACAGGATTATATTTATATGCACCTTAAAATGTCCATTCTCCTTTATGTAGAAATTTTCCTTTATGTAGAAATTCTCCTTCTGTGACTCTAATACAAAAACATAATTAAAATATAGAGTCCTAATTCACAGAGACATTTATGTTACTGGTGTTTATAGTCCCCCAAACTTGGTAATAATCCTGAAATCTTACAGTAGGGAAATTCTTGAACTATGGTATTATGTTCACACAACGGAATAGTAGATGGCCATTAAAAATGAAAGAATTTTTAAATTGTAGAATTAAAAAAATTGGACTGAGAAAAAACCCGTAGATAATACTACACATGCTACAAGCATAACTTTGGAAAAGTTTAAAAGAAAAACATAAAATGCAAATAGTGGCTGCTTAAGGTGATGAGCATAAGAATCACTTCCTTTTTTATGTATTTTAATATTTGCGCATTCAGCCAATTACCTTTTTATATTTTTACTAGAAGACACATAATTTCCCTATGTTTTAGCGGAGTGGAGGACTAAGAATACTATTTCGGAGGTAATCTTTACAGTTTAAGAAAATGAGGTCCCGATCTTCCCATCTATTTCACAACCCTCCTCTTATTGTAGCCTAAGAATATGTTAACGAATTTTATTTATTTATTTATTTTAATCCTATAGACTCTTAACCCCGCAGAAAATTGAACACACTGTTTGGTCTTTGTTTTGAAATTGCCTCCACATTTTCTTTATTAGGTGTCCATTAGGGTTATAAGGAGTTTTTTTTTTTTTTTTTTTCTGGTATGTGTTGCGTCATTAAGTTATTCATTAACTGTCTCTTACATGTTTCCTAATACTATGTTACAGGTGATATAAAGACATACAATAAAATATTTAATTATTCAAGAAGCTCCACCTGGGGATGCTCAGGAAATTTGAACACACTGTAGTAAGCAATGAAAGAATAGCTATATACAAAGTTGTGGGGGGCTCAATGAAGGAATCATGGGATATAAAGGATGATAAGGTTCTCCTCCCCCCGCTCATTGCAAGCTTATATAACGTTCTGGACAGATAGCGTGAAGAATTTCAAGGCTCCCACCACAGTATAAAGCAAACCATCTCACTGTTGGAAAATTTTAAACATTATAAAGCTTATCTTCATGTCACTGGCATATCCCCAAGCACTATTCCATTTTGAGACAAAACTTTGATTTAATAGTCAGATAAAATGGTTTGAGACACTATCTTCTATACTGTGTATCATTGTATTATCAATTTGTGAGGTTTCACACAACACCTTAGATTTTCCTAACCACACCCTGCTTAGCTTTCCTTCTCTACTAGCTTTTCTAGCCCCTCTCGTTTTCTGGAATTCCATGACTGCCTTCCCTTTTCCTCACACCTTCACTCCCACGAAGTCACAGCTCCTTACTCTTGGTACACCAAAGTTTCATTAACACGATACTTTTGCATGCACGTCATTTTAGAGAAGGTTCTGAGATAATAGAGGGAAACCACATCCCAGAGCAGGGAACAATTCCAAATTGAGCATTTGTTTTCCTTCTTCTTAAAATTCTCTGGCCATCCTGCTGTGAGAAATTTGTCATTGGCCTCTATATCTGTATAATTTCACGCACATACTTTTCAGTGGGAATCATTCTCACCTACTCTGTGCCCAGAAATTTTCATCATCGACTTTCTTACCTCAGGTCCATGGACCTCCCAAATCATTTTCCGGGGGCTTTCAGCAGAAAACAACAATGCAGGAATGTCTTCTGCAATGTGACAGAGTGAGCGTCCTCAGATACCACCACTCTCAATAAGCAGAAATCTATCCTGCCACATGCCATAGTAACACTTGCTCTCCTTAATATGCCACTTAGATTGAGGCTGGGGAAAAAGGAGGACCCTCAACAAAGTGTATTGACACAGTGGCTGCAACACCGGGCTCAAACACAGCAATAATTGTGAGGATGGAGCAGGACCAGGCAGTGTTTTGTTCTTTTGTACATGGGGTTATTAGGAGTCGGAACTGACTCCAGGACACCTAGCAACAACAATATGCCACTGTATAACTTGCAATATGACTCGAGGTTCATATTCTGAAAAAAAATGAATTATTTTTGCTATCTCTTCTATATGATGTATCTTATTATTTGATGAAATTCCTGCTCCGTCTGTAACATTTAGTTTTCTTTTCTCTGGGCGTAAGGTTCCCTGAATGTTCAAGAATTTTCATATTTTTACCCATCCCATTCATATTTCCCTGGATGCCCCACAGTTGTTAAGACTTGATGAAATTGCCATAAACGTAAATAAGAGCAATATTCGGATAAAACCTTGCTATCATGGTTGTTAATAGAATTAAGTTTGTAATGAAGGGAATTGTAGTATTAGATTCAAACGAAATCAGGCTAAGTGGCTGCTCTTTCATGTGGTTATATGAACATGCAAGAGTAGGGTGCCAGATTTAACAAGTAAAAATACAGGGCACCTAGTTAACTTTTAATTTCAGCTAAATAATGAATGATATTTAATGTATGTATGCCCCAAGACTGTGTTTTATTTGGCAACCTTATGCATGATACAACCCCAGCCTTTTCAGTGAAATAATTATGCAAAGCCGGGGAGTAGCTACAGGCAGAAGAGATTATGGGTTTATAGGATGAAGAGGAGAATTTTAACCAGCCATTCCTCATAAGAGCGTAATCAAAGCGTTATGGAATGTTGGAAGTTTAAGAAAACCTGATTAATTCCTGTTCCTTCATTTAATTTGAAAACAATCAAGAAATCAAATCAGAGTCAAAATAAGAGTTTGATCAATGAAAAGCTTGGATTGGAAAATGCATCTCATACCGTTGCCAAAACAGAATTTTCCTCTGAACTGAAACTGTCTGGGCCTTCAGAGTGGAGTATTATGAGTCAAGAACCTTCTGATTGTAAAACACCAAAATAAAAGCAAAATCAAAAACAAAACCCTCAAATTAAATTAGTTTAAACAAAAAAAGGAACGCACTGGTTTATTCTATCGAAAGGCATAAAGATAGGCTTTGGTAGTAGCTAGATATTGGACCCAATTATGCATCATCTTCAGGTATGCTTCATTTTTTCTTGGCTTTAGCCCCCGTGGCATAGTGGTTAAGTGCTAACCAAAGTGTTGGCAGTTTGAATCTGCCAGGAGCTCCTTGGAAACTCTACGGGGCGGTTCTACTCTGTCCTATAGGGTCGCTATGAGTCAGAATCGACTTGACTGCAAAGGGTTTTTATTAAAAAAAAAAAAAAAATACCAGAATAAACTTCATGCTTGTATCCAGTAAGTTCAGCAAAAAAAGGGCTTCTCCTTCTTAATATTTCCAGAAAAATCCCAGGATTGAATCACAGTGCAATGACATGCATCAGTAACTTGCTCATATGTGAAGTAGTTACTGTGGTGCAGAGGATGGAATACACTAATCAGCTAAGTCTAGCCCTGAAAGGAGATTGAAGATGGCCTAGCCATAACAAGACAACACATGGACTGAGGGTGGTCTCCAAAGACAAATCAGACTAAGGATCACACATCTTGGGAAAATGAAATAATAGCTGTACAGTAACAGGCAAAACTTACCTACCAACCTTGTAGATATCGTGGATTTAGGATGGATGGTATAGAGAAGAACAACATGTTTCACTTTATGCTTCATTAAAAATATTTACTAGGAGCTCCCAAATCTTTCTCTTGCAGAAAGTGGAAGGGAGAAACTACTTGTTTTCTAGTTGTTAATGGAATTCTTAGGAGTCATTGGGTGGTGAAACTAATTAACATGCTCAATTGTGAACCAAAAGTTTGGAAGTTCAATCTACTCAGAAGCACCTTGGAAGAAAGGCCTGGCAATCTAGTTACAAAAAATTAGTCACTGAAAACCCTATAGAGCACGCATGGGGTCGCCATGAGTCCAAGTCGACTAAATAGCAATGTTTTTTTTTGCTTTTTTTACTAGTGGAACCTTTGCAAAACCTGCCCTACTAAATAGCTTTAAAGAGAGAATAAACAAGAGGTCGAATTATACCATCTCATAAATCAGATGAGACAGTATTCACCCCAGGAAAAAGACCTGGTCTGGAATGGTGATTTCCTCCAACACTGTGATCACTCACAACGAAACTACAAGCGTTCCATCTGAAATTAAACATCTATCAGGATTGCTTTTTTCAGTTCTATTTTAAAGTAGGTAGAGAGAGAGAAATTTGACTGTAAACCAGGGATTGAACAACAGACTCAGCAAACCTAGGAGACCTTGGGGACAAGAATGTCCAAGGGCTACTAGGGGGACTTGGGAGTTATATCTAGTGTGGCTAAAAGGTTAAATATAGCCAAAACAGCTTAAAGACTAAGAGCACTGGGGGGGATCAAGTGACTGAGACCACAGGCATGAAGTAATTTATTTTATATGGTAAAAACCAGATGTTTAATTACTTGACATTTCCAGTCATTTACTTAATTTGACTGTCTCATAAGTCTCTTAAGGTGAACGATGGAGGCTATAAGTCCATCCCACTGAAATGAATGAGTACAGGCTGTCCCCAGGCTGCGAACAAGATCCATTCCTAACTGGGTCTTTAAATCGAACTTGTAGGTAAGTCAGAACAGGTACAAATGGTTCTCATTTAGCCTTGTATGTACTTTAGTTTGAGAAAAGCCTGGAAGCCTTTTCAATGATTTAAAAGCCGCATGTGCAGCGAGTGAAGGTGATCGTCATGAAGAATTTCTGAGAGCAGGGTTTGGTCAATCATTTCAAGTGAGGTCAAACTTACATAACATTAAAGGGCAAGTAGGAGTTGTGTGTAAGTCTGGTGTTCATAATCTGGGGAGTGCCTGTAAAAATTTCTACAGAGAGCTGGAGTTCAGATCAGAGTTACCCATGGGGTTGATTTATCATATTATTTTCTGGGGCTTGGGGAGAATTGCTTAAGAATAAATTTTAATCATAAATCATGTCTGAAACAGGTACATCAAATTCCCATCATCTACAATGTATTATTCTCTTCTGCAGCTTGGAAGTTTAACTGACTGATAGATATTAGTGGAATTTCTGTTGTTTCTTAAAGCACAGAATGCCATTCTTTAGTGTATTTAAGGTTTTTATTCCTTTATTATGGAAAAGGAAACCCTGGTGGCATAGTGGTTAAGAGCTATGGCTGCTAACCAACAAGCTGGCAGTTCGAATCCACCAGGCACTCCTTGGAAACTCTATGGGGCAGCTCTACTCTGTCTTACAGGGTTATCGCTATGAGTGGGAATCAACTTGACAGACAGCAACAGGTTTGGGTTTTTTGTTGTTGTTGTTAAGTAAAAACAATGAATTGGTAAGAGTTGTAAAAAACAAAACAAAAAGGAATTCATACTAAAACCGGTAACATAAAGTGAGAAGATGTAAGGGGTTGTCATGAGAACACTGCTGTATGGTGTAAACGTGGAAAAGAAAGCAGGCCATAATTTCTAGATTTCCAATTACTGCCATACAACCCTGGGCAAGTTAAAATTTCACCAAGTTTCTATTTCCTCATCTGCATGTTAAGGATAATAACACCTCGCTCATTGTGTTGTTAAACGAGGATGAAGAGAATGTAGGAAAAAAAAATGAATTATAAACTGTAATGCACTGATGCTCCTTAGAAATCAGCAGTTTTCATCTTCAGACAATTTACACATGAAAATTCACCTTATTTTCTTTATTCGTTGCATTATAAGAATTTTTTTAAACCATCCTGGAGTGGAGAGACAGTTTTGTCAGGTTGAAGGAGGAAAAAACAAAATACCTCTCTTCTCCTTCAGGGATATATGTTACTTGGTCATGTTCCTGTAGACTGACTGAGTCCTCTCTGAATTCAAGGAGAGTTAAGGTAACTTTTCAGTTGCTAATGATTTATGGTCCTATTTAAATGGTAAAGTTAGGTTCTTGTTGAAAAGCTAAGGGGCCTTCTATTAAGAAAAGATGAGAAGAAGGCTTTTGGTTTGCAGGGATTAAGACATACATGCGTTAAGCCAGAGTGGCTTAGAAAGAAGGTAGAAGGATAGGGTAACAACAGCAAAGGGCAGCCTCAGCCAGGGGATTGTTCTGAGACTGAGACAGCTGTCCAGGGGGTGCCAGTAAAATAGGCCAAGAGAAAAATCTATTGCAAGGGTAACTGGTTACATTCTGAGGTCTGTTGCCTTGGAGCCCATCCTGTTTGTACATAAATGGAAAATTAACATCACCTGGACCAAGAATCTGGGCCAGTCATTATGTAAGTAGGAACTTCTAGTTGTTTTCTCTAAGCCTCCTTGCTGTCTAGCTGTTCATTAGGACTAGAAACCATGTGGTGTAAGCCATGACTTGTCACGTGGTGCTAATTTCCAGCTATCTCACGAACATGCTTCCCTACGGTGCTCCAGAATGACTTTAAGGTACCACGCCGCTCACCCAGAGGTCTGCTGAGTTTGCTAAAGGAAGTAAACCTCCTTATTACAATAATAATTATTACCATCAATTATTAAAGATGAGGTGGGAATCATTTTACCTGAAAGCCTGAGCTAAGGCTAGTACCTGCAGGCAAGCCTCAAATTTAGCACCGAACTTCCTGCCAGTAGCAGTTACATAAAGATGTTTTCTCCTAGTACTACTATTGTATACATGTGCTCATTGGAGGAATTAGACGGCATAAGGAACAATTTGCGCAGGGACAGTTTCACAAAAGATGCAGAGCATTCTCCATGTGATAAGGTTTTTAAACTCTATGCTTGATAAGGAGCTAAAAGCATAACAAGAAAATTCTAGGTCTAGAAAAGTATTTCTAGAGGGGACTGAGAAAGAAATGACATCAAGGTATTGTAATACCTGATATTTCAGGAAATTCTTTTAATAAAGTCATGGCCTTTATTTTCATAGTTAAAATTGTGTACATGCATGCACACACACATGATGGAAGGCCTGTAGTAAATGGATAAAGGAGAAAAGCCCTCTCCGTTCTTCTTTTGTTATTTGGTATACCATTTGCCAATGGACCAGGTATCCTTGAAGCCCCAAATATGTCGAGTGCCAACAAAAATGAAAATGCCTTTTCACAGCTGAAGCTTTAAGCAAGCAACAAGCAGCTATAGGTACTTTGGGGACTTTCTGGGGCAGATTTGTCTTCCACAAAACACTGGATCCTGACATTTGAAGTAAAGTGACATTTCTTCAGATTTGTGGCATCAGCTATGTGAACAGCATGTTGAGTCTAGGCTCCCATTGCTTTCATCACGTTGAATGCACTAGAGAAACCGGAACTACAGAAAACTCTCTCAAAGAAGCAGAAACCAGACAAACAGGGAATACTCATACCTAAGAGAAGCTTCATTTTCTCTCTCCTCCTCTATACCACATCGTTGGGTGCCGACTGCTATTGTAGATAGACAAACACCACCCATGGAAAAAGGATAAAAAATGGGAGGCCCAGGCTCTCTAGTGCTCACCCCTTCTCCACTTGCAGGAAATTGATCATGATTACGTACATCTGATCCTAATGGATAGTCCCTGCCTCTGTGCCCCAGAGAGAAAAGCTATGAGAGGGAAGAAAAAGCAACTCGTCGTCCCTGCCAAAATGCCAAAATGCCCTGAGGAAGAAATTGCTTCCTGAAGTTAAATCTGCAGATGATTTTAGCCTTGTATGTATGTGAAAATATAAGTCAGTGGAGCTAATATCTAATTCTATTTATGCCCGCAGATCATGCTGGTGTTCTAGCCAAAGTAAATCACTGCGTTTTCATCCAAATCCTCCTGTTAAGAATACAAATGAAAATCTGTAAATTCCATTGGAATGATCATTGAAAGGAGAATTAAAAAATTCATTAAGTAGTCAAAAATTAAAAAATGGAATACATTAAAATATGATTTATGAAGTCAGGTTATATAAACACATCAGCTGATCCTAAGAAATGTTAATCACCTTGAAAAGATAGGTCATGGATTGAATTGTGTCCCCCCAAAATGTGTATCAACTTGGCTAGGCCATGATTCCCACCATTTTGCAATCTGATATGATAATTCCGTATGTTGTGAATCCTAACCTCTATGGTGTTAGTGAGGCAGAATTAGAGGCAGTTATGTTAATGAGGTAGGAATCAATCTACAAGATTATGTTGTATCTTGAGTCAATATCTTTTGAGATATAAAAGAGAGAATCTAGCAGAGAGGAGCGGAACCTCATGCCACCAAGAAAGTGACATCCTTTGGACCTGGGGTCCCTACCTTGAGAAGATCCTAGATAAGGTGAAGATTGATGATAAGGACCTTCCCCCAGAACCGACACAGAGAGAAAGCCTTCCCTGGGAGGTGGTGCCCTCTATTGAGACTTCTAGCCTCCTAGACTGTGAGCGAATAGATTTGTTTGTTAAAGCTATCCACTTGTGGTATTTATGTTATAGTAGCACTTGAAAACTAGGGCAAGTTCTATTTCTTTTCGACCCAGGGTCATAGTTATCAAATTAAATAAATGCTACTCTCGTAAAAAAAAAAAAAAAGAATGGATACTTCCAAAATAAGGAGTATATTTATTATGGATTGTCCTCCTAGGAACTAGGATGGATTTGTTTTTCTTTCTTAATATCTTCTGTTTTACCATTTGAGCACCTAAGAATAGCTGACCACGATGCCCATAACACATATCACCTCAGTATCCTCTGTTCTATACGGTGTGGGTGGAGGCACACATGTTATATTAACACAGGGTTATAATATGATCTGAAGTCCCTGGGTGGTGCCAATGGTTAACATGCTCAGAGGCTAAGCAAAATATTAGAGTTTCAAGTTCACTCAGAGCGCCTCAGAAGAAAGCCTGGTGACCTACTTCCAAGAAATCAGCCATTGAAAGCCACATGGAGCACAATTTACTCTGGCACACAAGTGGTTGACTTGAGTCAGAATCAACTTGACAGCAACCGGTACTGGTACAGTCTGAGTCATCTCCCGTGGGAACACTAAAAAAAACACAATCTTCTTAGAAAGAGAATTACTCTTTTGTTAAGGAAAACTTTTAGAGCTAATGACTCTAAAAGAAAATGACTATGGATATAGCCTAGATGATAAACCAGAAAACAATTTTTTATCAGCATATTACAGTAATAGGTCATGATTTCCAGAGAAGTGTATTGGCAACCTGAAAACAGAAAATGAGAGAAAGAATCTCAAGACAGAGCGGAGCACGCATATTATGGTGGCGGCTGGGGTGAAGGGAGCTACATGATCACTGAGAAGTTTCCTGAAGTGGGGAACAAATCAAGGCTGTCTAAGAGCAATCGCATTTGACATTCATCTTAAAGTTGCATGCTGTTCATGCTGTACTCTTCATTTTCTCCAAATGTTCGCTAAACTCCTATTGTAAGTTATGAGTTTGTGTTGCTGAAGCTTTGTGGGATAAGGGATGAGGGCAAAAATGTTTTAGCTCTGGAGGTGGCCAGCAGCAAAGATTGGGTGCCATTATACACACATTGTATGTATTGCACGTACAGTGGATTTATATCATGTATTGATCTTAAAAATGGGAGCAACATAGACTTATAATAGTCAAGGTCAGACAGAAGGGTAAATAGGCAGGCACTTCTGTGAGTGATAACTCTCAGCTGGATACTCTACCCTAAATCATTCAGAGCCCATCACAGAATATTCCCTGGGAAAATATGACCTCCTCCCATATGCCTTCTAAATTAAAAAAATAAAGAGTTGTATCTCTCAATCACTGGTTCAAATTTAGGCCAGGCTACTAAAAGGATGTGTTGAGAGAGATCCTGCTTTCTGATTAGATCTTAGTGGAAGAGTGTGCATATCATATCACCAAATCATCATGTAACTCCTTTCTTTAATAATTTTTGAATCTTATGAGCAGTTAGTACATTCAATAAGTATAGAATTTTCCACAAGGGAAGAAAGTTCCTCTTTGTGGGAATTAACGTAACTATAATAGGAGAGGAGCCCTGGTGGCGCAGTGGTTAAGTAACGTGGCTGCTACCCAAAAGATCAGCCATTCGAATCCACCAATTGTTCCTTGGAAGCTGTATGGGGCAGTTCTACTCCATCCTATAGGGTTGCTATGAGTCAGGATTGACTCGGGAATGGGTTTGATTTATTATAGGAGAAGATTCTGCTGACGGAGATGCTACAGCATTTACGGAAGTGTAAATGATTTCTGTTTGGCCCTTTGTTAGTATGGACATTGGCAGCATGCCTACCTATGCTGTTTCCATAGAATTGCCTGATATCAATAACTAAAAATGCACAGGTAGTGTATCAATATAAGTAAAGTTTATTTCTTTTCATCAGACCAAAACTTCCAATTAGGATTTAGGTAATTTTCAGAAGGAAGACTGAAGGATTTACCATATGTGAATATTTCAAATAGAATTAAAAAATTCATTGCTGTCGAGTCAGTTCTAACTCATAGTGACTCTGTACGGCAGACTAGAACTGCCCCATAGGGTTTCCAAGGAGCAGCTGGTGGATTCAAACTACCGACCTTTTGGTCAGCAGCTGAGCTCCTAACACTGTGCCACTAGGGTTCCCTTCATGTAGAACACTACATTTCAAATAGAACAGTGGGCTAGCTAGGAAATATAGCTCGGTATGGTATGAGCTTCATAGAATAATTCTTTGAATTTAGCTTTTAGAAGTAAATAAGTTCTAATGATAAGACCAGCACTTTATCAAGTTTCTGTAGATTGATCCTATGTATGTTAATTCTACAAAACACTTTCCTGAAATAATGGGGATTGATTATTATGTGAATATATATATATAAAGTAAACTCAAAATTTTGTGGTACACTTTCTTGAAAAATTTAGCTTTTACATTTGCCGTAGCACCCTTATCCATATATATATATAATATATATATTATATATATATACCAAGCTCACAATAATATCATATCTGTCCCAACTCTTAGAGACAATGACTTCCATAAGCCATGTTTATGTAATTTGGTTCCAGCCCTTCCAGCCACAGTTAGATGACTTAAATAATCTCCCCTTTTTCGCTTAAACCAGTTCGTTTGACTATATTCAACATCTTAGCTAACTGTCAGGTGTACTGTGTTAAATACGGTCCTGCAAAATTCATGACCACTTGGAACTTCAGAATGTGATCTCGTTTGGAAATAAGGTCTTTGCGGATATGATGAGTTAATGTGAAGTCATAGTGGATTAGGTTGGTCCCTAAATCCAATATGATTGGTACCCTTATATGAATATGAGAAGACACACACACAGACACAGGCACACACAGAGGGAAGAAGGCTATGTTACAATAGAGGCAAAAATCAGAGTGATGTAGCTACAAGCCAAGGAATGCCAACCATCATGATGTTACTTATTGATCCAATTATGAGGATTTTTGTTTTCTTTATATTGAGGTGTAATCCATGTATCCTTCAGGCTGTGGTATTTGATCTTCATCAGTAAGTGCTTCAAGGCCTCTTTACTTTTAGCAAGCAAGGTTGTATCATCTATATAACGCAGGTTGTTAATGAGTCTTCCTCCAATCCTGATGCCCCATTCTTCTTCATACAGTACATCTTTTCTGATTATTTGCTCAGCATACAGATTGAATAGGTATGGTGAAAGGATACAACCCTGATGCACATCTTTCCTGACTTTAAACCACACGATATTCCCTTGTTCTGTTCGAACAACTGTCTCTTAATCTATGTACAGGTTCCTCATGAGCACAATTAAGTGCTCTGGAATTCTCATTCTTCACAATGTTATCCATAATTTGCTGTGATCCACACAATTAAATGCCTTTGCATAGTCAATAAAACACAGGTAAACATCTTTCTAGTATTCTCTCCTTTCAGCCAGGATCCATCTGACATCAGCACTGATATCCCTGGTTCCACATTCTCTTCTGAATCTGGCCTGAATTTCTGGCCAATATGGTCTGCAGCTGCTTTTGAATGATCTTCTGCAAAATTTTACTTGTGTGTGATATTAAATGTATCGTTTCATAATTTCTGCGTTTGGTTGGACCACCTTTCTTGGGAATAGGCATAAATATGGATCTCTTCCAGTCAGTTGGCCAGGTATCTGTCTTCCAAATTTCTTGGCATAGACAAGTGAGCACTTCCAGTGCTGCAACCATTTGTTGAAACATCCCAATTGATATTCCATTAATTCCTGGAGGCTTGTTTTTCACCAGTACCTTCAGTGCAGCTTGGGCTTCTTCCTTCGGTATCGTTGGTTCCTGATCATATGCTACCTCTTGAAATGGTTGAGTGTTGACCAATTCTTTTTGGTATAATGAGGTAAAAGGTGGCAATAAAAGGGGAAGAATCCCTTGTAGGCAATGGATATAATTTATTGCCCCTGTTCAGACTAGGGAAACCCTGGTAGTGTAATGGTTGAAAGCTATAGCTGCTAAACAAAAGGTTGGCAGTATGAATCCAGCAGGCACTCCTTGGAAACCATATGGGACATTTCTACTCTGTCCTGTAGGGTCACTATGAGTCAGAATTAACTCAATGGCAGTGAGTTTGGTTTTGGTTCAGGCTAGACTAGATTTACTGGGGACAGAGAACAGCCCTCCTCCTTTACCCCACTAAGATAGAATTCTGGGGCTCTTCAGAGGCAATCATCTCCCCTAAAGCACATACTTTATGTCCTTTGGTAGATATTATGTCCATAAGCAGCTAGGGAACTAGCGACAGCCGATTATAATATAATACACCTGTGCTCAGCACCTAGGTGCTCCTCTAAGGAAATTTTTATGTTTCCTAGCACCTAGAATATCTGATGTAGTTATCACACAGTTGAAATCAATAGGTGTTTATTGAACTACAGGACTAAATTATGAAACTACTTTTTAAGTTGTAAACTCTAAGAACCAATTACATTGAATTACAATAAATGATGTGCTTCACTAAATGAAATCTGGAATAAAAACAGAGGATACATTTATCTACAAATGTTGACATGATTACGTCATTGGGCCAGTAATTATTGTTGTTGTTAGGTGCTGTTGAGTTGATTTTCAACTCATAGCAACCCCATGTGTCAGAGTAGAAGTACCCTACAGGGTTTTCTATTCTTTTATATTTACAGGAGCATATCGCCAGGTGTTCCTCCTGTGGAGCCACTGCGCTGGGTAGATCTAAACCTCCAACCTTTTGGTTATCGGCAGAGGGCTTAACCACTGCACCACTAGGGTTCCAGACCACTAAATATTAGGTGAGGCCAAATATCATTCCTAGTACATCTCAAAAGAGAAGTCATCTTAATAATACAGAACAAATTTAGCAGACAGTACGTCTATTTTTTTGATAAAACAGGAAGGTATCTTGCTTCTCTCATATGTAAAAAAAGAGTCCATTTAGAGGTGCCTCAGAAGAAAGGCCTGGTGATCTAATTCCAAAAAATCAGTCATGGAAAAGCCTGTGGAGCGCAGTTCTACTCTGACACTCATGGGGTTGCCGTGAGTCAGAATTTACTCCATAGCAACTAGTTTAATATTTTGGGGATACTCTGGTCTGCTTGTTTTAAATTTAAAATAGATTCAGATATATCTTCCTTTTTTTTTTTTTAACATCGTCTATCAAACAAATCCAAAATAGAGAAAAACTTCATGAATAACTTATTTTGGGGATAATGTTAATAAATTTTCCACAAATTTTACAGTAGAATATGCTGAAATTAAGTGATATGAGTACACATATAAAACAGATACGACGACATATGTTGATGGCACAAACAGGGTTAATTACCTATGTGTAGGCGGGGTGAGCTTTTCTATCGAAAACCATGATCTATCTCTTTAAGATAGCATGTATGTCAACGTTAATAGTTTGAAACACTATGGATGTGTGATGGTTAAACTTGTATGTCAACTTGGCTGGGCCGTGATTCTCAGTGGTTTGATAGCCTTATGATGGTATGATCACTTCCATGATGAGATCTGATATTATGTGATCACCTTCATGATGGGATCTGCTGTGAGTAGCCAAATAGTTGAAAGGGAATTTTCTTGGGCATGTAGCCTGCATTGAATATAAGTGGATATTCTGGCAAGGTTTGTGGGCTTTTGCTCATTTTAGATCCTGCAGCTGGCTCCTGTTCATCTGACATCCTATTCTTGGGACTTGAGCTAGCAGCTTACCTGCGGTCTTGCCTGCTGATCTTCAGGATTCACTGATCTTCATAACCTGTGAGCAAGAGCCCTGTTCTCCCACCTGCCGATCTTGGGTTTGCCGCCCCTACAGCTATGTGCATCAGGGGAAGCCTTTATCCTGATCCATGGACTCTACAATCACGTGAGCCATTTCCTTGATATAAATTTCTCTCTCTCTCTCTCTCTCTCTCTATTTATACTCTTCACTGGTTTTGCTTCTCTAGAGAACCCAGCTTAAGACAGGGGGCCACAAATTTGTTTCGAAAATTCTCTCCTATGTATACAATACTAAGAAAAAAAAAAAAATAAGGAGCCGTGGTGGTGTAGTTGTTAAGAGCTTGGCTGCTAACCAAAAAGACAACAGTTCAAATCCACCAGCTGCTCTTTGCAAATGGGCCAGTTCTACTCTGTCCTATAGGTTGCTCATTATTCTTTTAGCATATTTAAAACAATACGTGTCCTCTAATTTTATATATTTTGTTAGACATGTTAAGATGCTTAAGTATTTATGGGAATAATGATTAAAATCTTTGATTACATGGCATACTCTCTGCCAGAAAATCATGTGCTGTATAATACCTCAAAAATATAAAATAATCCCTTCTGCATTATGGAAATATTGAGCATTTTAACTTATCACAATGCAACTAACTCAAAGATGTATATACATCCCTATACATATTTTTAAAGCAATCATGGTTACAAGAATAGAATTAAGGTTTTTTTTTTTTTTCTTTTGCCCCTAAGGCATTCTAAGGCCTATTTTTTCTTTCATATCTTGTAATAGATGTATGTTGTTGGTTATCCAAAAACCATCTCTATTCTCCATATCTTCCTTGTTACCAAAACCTCAGTTTTGTTCAGATTTTAGTTTGGGAGTCCTTGATCTGAAGTCAAATAGGACCAGTCCCTTTTCTATTTGATCAATGAGGTATTAAGAAGTCAGCTGGAGGAATATTGGGAAGGTTTTTCTGTCCTGATGAAAGAGAGACTCACGGGGAGAAAATCTCTGCTGAGCATCACTCCTCGTCTTTCTTCTTTGATTGAAGTTAAAGGACATAAGGCTTAGTGCTAACGGCCAAATAGCAGTCATGACAGAAAGGTCAAGAGAATACTGAAACACCACCTGGAGTTCCTACTGTGTCAGTGCTGTGTTCATCTGGTGTCAATGCTAGCAACAGCTAATCTTAGGACTTCACTAATTTTTAAAGGAACCCAGTTTTTAGTGCCATAGCAGCAGACACTGTACCTGGCCCATGCTTTCCTACCACTTTAGGGCAGGGTTTTGAATTGGTTCTTTCTGGTTCAGTCATGGCTGAGGAAGCAAAAACAGAACAGATCCAAATTATTAAAAATTGGATGAACTGGGACGGTAACCAGAATGGAAAAAAATTACAGGTTGAAGCCTTGCTAGAAACCTAATGTCCTTCCTGGAAAACAAGGGCAGCATATGCGCTGCTATGCAACCAAATCTCATGCCTGTTGGATTTTGAGCACAGGTGGAAAAAGCAGTGCCCAGCTCAATGAGTGGCAGCTAACCTTGCCACTCTGAATGTGTGTCACTTTCCACAGTCCTGACAATAACCCAATCTTAAGCATCAGGCTCCTGAAAGGGCTCACTATGCCTCTTCCAAGTCTGTCATTCCAGGGCTGTGATCCCTAATTTCTCCCATTTCTGTGACCATTCTGGAGCACCTAAATTGTAAAAATTTGGGTCCATTCTGGTTTCACTTCATCAGCCACGACTGAACAGATCAAACTGGTTCAAAGCCCTGCCTTACAGAGCGTTAGCCTGGTTTTCAACTGACAACAGCTGCATTTCTTTTCTTAAGAGCTACCTCTGTCTACCAGAGGCTGATTGACACATAATTAGCAAGCCAGAGGTGTCCAGGGAAAGTTGCCACCTCAACTTCAAGAGCAGCCCCCAACCAATGGCAGAACGCATTTGGTGATTTGGTATATAAATACTTCAGCTCTGTCCCTCCTTGGATAGAATAACTCTAAAGCACGTGGTTTACTCTAGTTTCCAAAGTTATCAGCACAAATATACATCTTCAAGGAGATTTCTTTCTTAGAGTTATAAATACAAAACATCATTCTAGTTGTTGTTAGCTGCCATTGAGTTGGCTCCAACTAATGATGACCTTATGTATAACAGACAGAATGTTGCCAAGTCCTGGGTCATCTTCATGAGGCCGCTCTTCCCCAGTCGTATTTTGAGTGCCTTCCAACCCAACAGGTTTATCTTCCAGCAGGTTATTGGGCAATGTTCTGTTGTTAACCTTAGGTTTTCATTTCATTTTCATTGGCTGATTTTTGGAAGGAGATCACCAGGCCTTTCTTCCTAGTTTGTCTTAGTCTGGAAATTCTGCTAAAACCTGTTAGGAGTGATCCTACTATTATTATAAATGTAAGTTGCATAGCTTCTAGCATTATAGCAACACATCAATATTAAATATAATATGATAAGTTAAATTCCCTTTTCCTACATCCTTAACTAAGTGATTTGACCTTCACTGTATCCTTGATATTATAATTAAGTGCATAAATATTCTTTTGTCAATAGAAGTGTTTTTTTAAATGGTATTTGGCTAGCATCCCACTATTGACACCCTACTAATTGTCCAACAAAATACCTCTGAAAGAAAAAAGTAAAGAAAAGAAAAAAAGTGAAAAACAAAACAAAAAAAATAAGTAAAATTAGGACTGATAGTTAACTTATTCCCTGATACTTGAAAGAATTATCACCTACTAAAAAAAAAAAAAAAAAAAAGATTGAGATAAATATTTTAAAATTTAAATGAAACAAATGATGGGCAAGATCAGAAAGAGAGGAACATTGAGCCTTCAGTAGCAGAATTAAAGTCACATCTGATGCTGCAAAGCACAAAACAAATTACCTTGGGACATTAAATCAATAAGTTTATAATAAATAGAAGGTCTGCCAGAGACAGGGAAAAGACAGAGTTCAGATGTGATAAAGAAATGATGGAAAGCCAATCTTCAAATTATAGGGGTATTGGAGGAAAAGCTCAAAATACAGCATGATTGAAACAGAAATAATACTCATGGACATAACTGAAGAAGACCTTTCATAGATTAAAAAAAAAAAGAAACTCGACTATAGCTATACTGATTGAAATGCTTCATCATTATTTGGGGAGATTGCCAAAAAGAATAGTTTAACTCCAACAAACAAACGAAAAATACATTTCAGCCAAACAAATTGAATAAAATAAATTCATGAGAAATCCACATACTCTTTCATTAAGTGAAAACAAAGTGCCCTGTAAGTGTCTATCCACAGTAACAAAAATATATCACTTTAAACGGAATACTATTCAGACCAACTTCAGATTTCTACTCTACCACATTAAATCATAAAAGACTATTTAGAGTTTTGAGGAAGAAATCTTGTGACCAAAACTTTCTTGCCAGCAAGTTACATACCTTATGTGAAGAAACTAATGATAATGATAATTGAATAGTATCAAACATGGCGATTGTTAATCAGTTTCAGTTCATTTAATTTCCATACCAACCAAATTATACCAACACCAAATTATAAGCAAGGCAGTATTGTCATCCCATTTTTCAGAGAGAGAATGGGGGGCTTTAAGAGGTCAAAAATTGTGCTTGTAATTGATGTTGTAGATTGCCTATATAAGCAAAATCTCAGCCTTGCAAGTCTTTTGGAAAATATTTCTTAAATTATGCACAATGGCCAAATAAAACAAATCAAAATAAGAAATTCAAGACTTGCAGCTGAGTGCTAAAATGTTATATAGTACAGTAGTATCAATAATTGTTTATTATAAATATCAGTTTAAAGACTTGGAAGAGAATATATGTAATAAAAAATAATACTTTAGTAATTATAGTAAGAATCTAATACTTCAAATTACAGAAGAAAATGGGGAAGCAAATCATGTTAAATTAATCTTACAATAGAAAGAGAAAGACTAAAGAATGTTTATGAAAAATAAAGAGAACTGTTAATGGACTTAGCAACAACGCACATGTATTCCAGCCACAAAGAAGAGAAAAGCAACAAAAATGGTCCATATTGTTAGGAAATTTAGCTTTTCTTACATACACAAAATTAGAGGAATTAAAATGCTAAATATGAAAAAGTTCAAAGAGCAAAAAATCAAGAGAAGTATAGTTGTAAATATATTATAAATTTTTCCCTGTAGAAAAAGTTCTATAGAGTAGGTATAATGTAAGACATGAAAAGGAAAACAAAGGAAAAGTTCTGACCACCAAAAGATTAAAGTATTTATCAAGAAAATGCATAAAAAGAAGCAAAAGACAAAATAGTAAACTGAGAAATATATATTTCCACTAATATTATAGAACTAAATTAATATTGGGACTCAGAATAAAAACTGCATTCATGTAGATTGTCAAAAGAATAGTTTAACTCAAACAAGAAAACATATATTTCAGCCAAAAGAAATTAAATTATATAAAAACAAAGTCAAGGCAGTGTTAAAAATAATTTGAGAAATTTAAAAAAAGCACAGAGTTACATTTTTTCTTTAATAAATGGATAACAAGAAACACTAGTCTAGGTGAGGTCATCCAGGAACTACCATATTGTTGTAGTGTAAATTGTTATACTTTTTTCTGTGAAGAAATTTGACGATATGCAGAAAAAAACTCATTTATGTCTCGAAATTTATCCTATGGACATAATTAGAGAGAAGAAGATTATTTGCCAAAATATTCATTATTCCATTATTCGAAAACAGCAAAATATTTGGGAAAAGAGGAAATATTCAATTTATCAAAATATAAGGGCTAGATATTTAGAAGAATTTCCGATTTATGTTTTTACGTACTTCTCTTAACTATTTCCAACCACCAGGTATTACTCTTTCAATCAGGTAAAAATAAAAATACGACTTCTATTTCCTCTTGTTCAAAACTAATGTAGTAAGCTAAAACTATCCATTTAATTTAATAATATGCTACTAATTGTCCTAAGTACTTAACACATATGGCCCCAAATAGTCAACATAATAACATAGGAGGATACTATTAAAGCAGTCATTACCTGTTGAGTAGATTCAAATTCATGGTGACCCAACGTGTTGAAGAGTAGAATTACGCACAACAGGATTTTCTTGGCAGTAATCTTTACAGAAGCAGATTGTCAGGTCTTTCTTCCATACTGCTGCTAAGTTGGTCCTGTCAACCTTTAAATTTGTAGTCTAGCACAAACCTTTTGGTTCGCTCAGGTACCTAAAATAGTCATTGCTGTTGTTAGGTGCCATTGAGTAAATTTAGAGTCATAGTGATCCCCCCCATGACAGAGTAGAACTACCCCATAGAACTTAATAGATTGTCATCTTTACAAGAGCAGACGGCCAGGTATTTCTCCTGGATATGGACTGCCAGCTTTTCAGTTAGCAGCAAGCACTTAACTGTTGCACCACGAGGGCACTTTAAAATAGTCATTAAAAGATGGAAATTTAGAATATTTAAGTCTCAGAACCTCCTTTGAATCCATATCTGTGTGGACTCTACATTTCCAGGTAGTTACCACAGCTCTTGGAATAAATGTTAGTAAATGCAAATTTACTTGTACCAATTTTATCTAGACCATCCCCCACCCCAACCTATTATAGGGGAGCTTGATGGGGAAGGTGGTGTGAACTTTGAGATACATGCCTGATAGAATGGTTATTTCTGGCCATCACCCAGAGGAAAAGCTTCCAGGTGTTAAAAATTGTCCCCTTTTGCTCTTTCGAAATGGTGTCAGCCAATTTCAGCCAATGTGTATATATATACTTAAGGAAATGTGCAGGGAGGCTGCAGCCTGGCTGGTTTTTGGATAGTGTTATAAGAAAGCCTGTAAATATCCTTGAACATTAGTAGCAGAACACTGAGAAAAAAATTTAAAAATGAGGAAAGACAACCTTTTCTCATGCGAACTCTAAATCTTTTCTTAAAGTCTTCATACTCTTTTCTTAAGAGTTCCATATTTGAATATGTTATACCCTATATTCAACTATTACATGCAACATCTGGATGAAAAAAACCTCAGTCCAGATACACGGTATTTCAACATATGAAATGAAATGCATAGCTCTTTCCATCAGATAAACCATTTCCTTCAACCTCAATAGAAAATAATATATGGCAATATAAAACATGTTGACTAGTCCAGGTGAACTCATTTCATCATGAGAATTTAAGTATCATGAAGGAAGGGATCTTTGGCTATACTGTACACTAATATATCTTCAATATTTAGAACAGAGCCTGGGACATAGTAAATACTAAATAGATACTGGTTCAATAAATAAGTGTAAGCCAGCAAGAGGCACCAAAAAAAAACCTGATAAAAGTACATTAGGAAAATCAGTGTCAATTTATTTATTCATCAGAAATTCATTGAATACCTCATATGTGTGAGACAATGGACAATGGAAAATACCTGGGTTAATATTATCTATAAAAGACATCTTCACCTAAAGGAACTGAAATTCTAGTACATATTATAGTTACTATTTTTTTTTTTTTATAGGAAACTCTATGGGGCAGTTCTACTCTGTCCTATAGGGTCACTATGAGTGGGAATGGACTCGACAGCGCTGGTTTTTTTTTTTGTTTGTTTGTTTTTTTATAGCTAAAGTAAGCAGCCTTTAAGCACAGTGGTTAAAGCGTGTGGCTGCTAACAAAAAGTCCGTAGTTCAAACTCACCCGCTGCTCTACAGGAGAAAAACGTGGCAGTCTGCTTCCCTAATGATTTACAGGCTTGGAAATCCTGTGGGGCAGTTCTACCCTGTCCTATAGGATTGCTATGAGTCAGAATCATCTCGATGGCAGTAGTGTTTTGTTTTGTAAACTGATAAAGCAAGGAAAGAATTGCCATTATAAGAAATGATTACATTTTCCTTAAAAATTTTCTGTCAAGTGAGAATTTTAAAAACAGTATACCTCAAAGATAAGCCTCAATATTTTAACAGATATTGGGATCTCTGGGATGAATATTTTCTGCTGGTTTGTTTAAGCAGCCTGAGATCCTCACTCTCTAAGTCTCTCAGTGATTGAGTAAGTTTTCAACTTTCAATTTTCTCCCAAAGGTAATATTTACCAATTTCAGGGTAAATTTATGGTACAGGTACTTTTCATAATTTTTTCTATAAAAAGTTATTAAAAAAATTTATTCTTGCACTGACTGTACAGTGAAATTAGTATAATTCCATGTTTAGGATAATTTAGTTTACTGTGGCTGCAATTGTTGTGAGAAGTATACTATATTTATTATGATCATTTCATTACAGGAACAAGGGGTTTGGATTGCCAAAACAAAAACAAAGACAAAAACCACCATTTTCAAACTTGTGAAATGGATTCTATCTTCCTTGCTTTATGAATAACACCCTTTGAAAAGGGGGGAGGGTTGTTCCAGGCAGAGGGCAGACTTTGTCCTAATTTAATTTTTGACCATGAAGAAAAGTGAGGAAAAACACATTGAAAGTAAACGCTTGTGAATTGAAATGGATTTTAATGGAAAGTTTCCTGTAATTGGAAATTCTAATTGAAATAATAAGCTTTGAATTTGGAAGGAAGAAGAATGCATGGCACTTTTGGGAACACAGGGAATCAAATATAATCTAATAAAAACAAAATAAAGAAATTTCCAGCAAGGGCTGATCCCGACCTGCTTTTGTTTCTTTGGTGATGAGTCTCACTCTGATGGCTGTTTTCGTAACAGCACTGGAAAGATAGAAGCAAAATTTAAGAATGGAACCTATTGCCATAGCTTCCAACAATCCCAGTTGTACAATGAATAAGTCTGTTCCTACAACCTCCTGCCACCATCTGCTCTGTTTTATTACCTGTGACATATCCTTTTATGGATGTCACTTGTAAAGTTATAGACAAAGGCAAGTTTGCTAGTTTCACATTTCCTGAAGAAAGTTCTTAAATCAGAGCTTTTAAAAAGTGATACAAGGTGATAATTTTGGCAAGTGACTGTTTTAGGCACAGCACCATTAATGATTAGGTTCTGAACTCCGTGTGGTATTACTCTATTTGTTTAAACTGAAAGTGATGTTTCACATATGAATACCATCTTCAAGATTGGTTAGACATATTAAGGATGATGGTGCATAATTTTGATATCTTTTTCCATAAACTTCAACTAACACTCATGAGTAACGAGAACATAATTGGGAATATTTGGCTTCATGGTACTGTTCTTTTAAAGTTTTGATGATGTGTGTCTTTGTAGAACATATACTGTGACACATCCAACTTTCTATTTTAAAAAAGAAAAAGTTACAAAGAAATGCTTATTACTTTCAATTGTTTACTGTATTTTCTAAAACTGCAAGAATATCCAGCAGAAAAAAACCTCAACACAACTAACCAGATGGATACGGAACGAAGGGGCTGCTTAACCTACAGTATAATCCTGGAGGCCATAACCAAAAAATCAATCTCTGCTCATAGCCATCGAGTTGATTCCAACTCACAGCAACCCTGTAGGACAGAGTAGAACTGACACATAAGGTTTCCAAGGAGTGGCTGGTGGACTGGAACTGCTGACATTTTGGTTAGCAGCCGAGATCTTGCCCACTATTCCACCAGGGTTTCGGAGGCTATAAGTAACCCTAAATAATAGCCAGCACAATTATATAAGGTAGAAATACACACATTTACAGATCTTGAAGCAATGGTAAATCTTGTTTGTGACAAGGGCAAGCTCAACATTTTATTTGAAGATGATGAATCCTGCTCAATAAACAGTGGACCATTAAAAAAAAATCACCTGTTTCAATTGTAGAAATTAATTTGATAGTTTGAATGTGTGGGTCAAAGGAGTCTGAGAAAGGCGTACATTACACTGGCACTTTTATTCATAGTACATGTAGAGAAGGAAAGGGAGAGAATAATAAGCTGCTAATTTCATAGTAAAGAGAGTGTCTTTGTAATATATCTAAAAATTAATTTGGAGAGAAGTTGATTAAAATTTGTAACATATATTTTTAGCTTTAAAGTAAGATAGCAATCAGCATGACATGTTGTCTTTCCCTCTATGGGTGGAAAATGCAAATAATTCAGATATGTTTGTTAAATAAAGGTATTCATTTATATATTCATTAAAAATATATTAAACGCCTACTGGTTTACTTTCCAAAGGTCACAGCCTTGAAAATCCTATGGAGCAGTTCTACTCTGCACACATATGTTCACCATGAGTGAGAATCAACTCAGTGACAACTGACAACAATAACAACAACGTGTGCCAGACACAGTCCCCGAGTAGCACAAAAAACACTCAACTACTAACCAAAAGTTTGGTGTTTTGAACCCACACAGAAGCATCTCTGAAGACGAGTCTGTTGATCTGCTTCTAAAAGGTCACACCCTTGAAAATCCCATGGAGCAGTTCCACTCTGCGATACAGTGGGTCACCATGAGTCGAAATTGACTGGATGGTAATGTGTTTGGTTTATGTGTCAATCACTGTCTTAAGTCAATAGGCTATAGCATGAATAACAAAAAGAAATCTCTGCCCTCATGCATTTGACATTCTAGAGCAAAGAAACCAGAAGAACTGGATGGTGTTTGGATAATTTTTTTTTTTTAATAGTTACTGAGTGTTTAATCAAAGATTCTATAGAAGAATCCTGATCAAAAGAGAGATAATGCAGAATAGAATTTCAAATTCTCATGGAATCCAGACTTTCTGGAGTCGTGGAGGCTAGATGATCCCCCTGAAAATATTGCCCTGGGATAATCTTTAAACTTAAACCTTAAATCAAAAATATCCCCTGAAGTCATCTTAAAACCAAACAATAGTTTAATTAGTAAAGAATGTAAGCCCTGAGCATTGTGCTCTTTTAAAAACTATTTACATGGTAACAAACTGGCAATAGTAGCTCAAAAGATTTGATAAGAAACTTAGGTGGCGGTGAGTTTATGTCAGTGTGGGAGGAACAATTCAGAAAAAGACAAGAATGAATACGCAATTTGAAAAACGTATTCAGTGTCACTGAGTTGTACATGTAGAAATTGTTAAATTGGTGTATGTTATCCTGTGAATCATAGTGACCCTAGAGGACACAGTAGAACTGTCCAATAGGGTTTCCAAGGAGTGGCTGGTGAATTTGAACGCTGTCCCTTTGGTTAGCAGACATAGCTCTTAACCACTGCACCAGTGGGCTCCAAAAACCAAACCCGTTACCATTGAGATGATTCCGACCGCTATGAGTTGGGATCGACTTGATGACAGAGTTTAGTTTTGGTTTTTATGCTGTGAATACTCTCAACAACATCAAATAAAATTAATTATTTTAAAAAAATACAGAGTCCATTAGGGTGGTAATGAGTGCTGTGGGGAAAAGCAAAAGCAGGGAAGGGAGATAGAGAATACAGTGTTGAGGGAGAGCACGCTATTTGAAATGATGTTTTCGGAATACATCTCACTGATAAGGTAACATTTGAACTGTGAATCAAAGGAAACAGTGGCATGAAGGCCTATCTGGACCATTTCAGTGAACTATGAAAGAAACCAGTCTATTCATTTCCAAAAAAGACTTTTACTTAACTTGATACATGAGACTTGGTTTATACCAGAGATGAACCTGCCATGCCAAGGGGAGGAAAATCAGGATTTGTGTCCTCTGTGAAGAAAAAAATAACCTGGTATCATGGTCACACATGATATGTTGCACCAACATGTACTTTCCTCTAAGACTTTGCTACAAAAATGAAGGACGTTTTGTCTTCAGAGGTGATTGCACTAAACTTCATCAAAGGTTATGGTCTAAATCATCACCTCTTCTGTGCTGCTTCTTTTTAATTAGAAAAAGTACCAAGCACACTTTTTTCCCCCTTAGAAAAGAAGATAGGTTTTTTGAGACTTCAAACTATTGCATTTCTGAAATACGTGAATAGATGTATCACTTTCTTTACAATCAAAGTAATAATTTAGCTAATAAGGAGAAAAATTTTTTCTTATATCTTGAAATTTGGCAGGTACATTCACATACCATAATGTCAGAAGAGTTGACCCAAAAAGAATTTGTGGGTTTTTATCTGACAACTTCCAGTTCAGATAAAACAAGTTGAGGAAAAAAGAAAAAAAATTACTAACTTTATTCTTCTTGAATAAACATTTCTTTTCTGAAAATAACAGAAAAGCCAATGAAAATAAAGTGATGGTGAATTTATACAATTGAAAGAGTTTTCCAAAAGAGATTTTTCCAATGAAGATGTTGATGTGACAAAGAAATGAATGCTGTATTCAATAATTTTCAATATGAATTTTACTAATGATAGGCATTTTCATAGACTTTCATCTTATTGAATTGCTTCAAAAGGATTCAGAGTAGAATGGGTGAATTTCTGGTGTGATTAATTAGTTGTTTGAACAATTATGAAGATAGAGGTGTAGATCTTTGTAGCACATCATTATGAGATAGGAGCTTCATCTATTTTGTCCATAAGCCACAGACAGGTATTACATAAAATGTAAGCAATAATACGTATGTGGCTATTTGTCTCAGGCTGGGTTCTCTAGAGAAGTGGAACTAGTGCAGTGTATAAATATATACATAGGGAGAGAGATTTAAGTCAAGGAAATGGCTTACATGGTTGTAGAGGAATTTCTAAATCTGTGGATCAGGCTGGAGACTTCTCCTGACTCATGTAGCTGCAGGGGCTGCCGAATCCAAGATTGACAGGTCAAACAACAAGTCTCTGGCTCACAAGCTGTGGAGGCTGATAAATCCCAAGATCAGCAGGTAAGGAGCTAGGTCAAGTCCCAAGAACCAGAGGTTAAATGAACAGGAGCCAGCTGCAGGATCCAGAGTGGGCAAAAGTCAGTGAGCTTGGCCAGAAAAGCCCACCTACACTGGAAGTAGGCAACACTCCCAAAGAAACTCCCTTTCAACTGATTGGTTGCTCATACCAGATCTCATCATGGAGGTGATTACGTTATATTAGATCTCATTATGGAAATGAATACATCATTACCTAGATGCCAAACCACATCATAACTGTCAAACCACTGAGAATCATGGCCCAGCCAAGTTGACACACAACCTTAACCGTCTCACTAGTTAAAAAGATTTTATTTCTATGATCTTCTCGACTTAAAGCTATTACACACAAGTAATTTAGCTGGTAAACTGTGTAAAAGTCTATAATTCTTGATGTATCATTAACACGAGTATAAAACTAATATAAATTAATTGTATTGCTCCTGTGGTTATTGCCATATGTTACATTTCAAAGACTAAATTATTCAGCCACAATAGGACATTAAATGAAAACAAAATGGGCAAACACTGTAATACACATTTTCTTGACTGGGTAGAGACTCTGAGGTGGAGTGTTGTATGCAGGAGTTTTACTAAAGGGTGATTTCAGGAAAGAGTCTGGAAAGAAAAAGACAGTAGTTTTACAGTGGAAAAATCTTGCAGATACCACTCTAAGGAAATAATAAAGGTCAAAATCACTAGCAATAAGTCATGTTATATAATGTACCCCCCTGATATGATGCAATGGAAAGGGCACATCAGGTCAGTGGTAATTTCCGGAAACAGATTACCCAGAAAGCAAGGTACCCATGGGCTTACTTGAGTTTACTTACTATAGTGCACAGTTTCACCTGTTTTTCAACACATCTTTGTGAAATTGTGCACTACAGATTAGTAAGTAAACACAATTTAACCTGTGTGTACCTTGCTTATTGTAAGCTTGTGCGTACCTTGCTTACTGGTTAATCTGCCCCTGGAATTTTCCCCCGTCTATAATCCTCAGTCTGATTAGGAGAAAACATCAGACAAAACCAAATTTAGGGGCATCCTACAAAATACTTTTCAAAAACTCTTCTAAAATGTCAAGATCATTTAAAAAAAAAAAAGCTGAGAAAATGTCATAGATTGGAGGAGACTAAAAAAGACATGATGACTAAATGCAATATGGTGTCCTAGATTAGATCTTGGAAGAGAAAAATGACATTAGTGGGAAAAAACTGGTGAAATTCCAATAAAGTCTATAGGTCAGTAGTATTTTAAATGCTGTATTTTGCTTAATATACATCAATATTTAAGAAAAGTATATAAATATGGATTGGATATAAACTTCCCAAAATGTGAGGCTACTGGGTAGGATAGAGGGAGAAATTGACTAAATTCTAGCTGCAAATGAGGCCTTAGTTAGTCCTAGAGTGAGCCTTGGGGCTAGGATGGTCCTTCAGAATTGTCACAAATTGAGGCAAAGTAACTGGCACTCTGTATACTTGCCATAGTCAGTCTTTGGCTAAAGATGTCCCCAAGGAGGGGCCTTAATCTTGGAAGATCCCCTCTGAAGGGCTCCTCCATGAGCTGTCAGCAGCTGGTACTCTCAGCAGCTCTGCAAAAGGTTGGCATTGAAGAGGGAGCTGGGTAGACACCACAGGCTCCACTATAAAAAAAAAAAAAAAAAAATTACCTCTCTCCTGCTAATGTTTATGGAGTAAAATAAAATGCCTAGAAAATTAAATGATAACTATTATGATGAAGACAATGTTCTGCTGTTATCTGTGAGCTTTTCACTGGCTTTTTTTTTTTAAGTACATTGCAAGATCCTCCTTCCTAGTCTTAGCATGGAAGCTCCACTGAAACCTGTCCACCATGAGTGACCCTGCTGGTATTTGAAATACTGGTGGCATAGCTTTCTGCATCACAGCAACACTGCAGCCCAAAGTAAGATAGACTAACAGACAAGTGGTAGACTGAAAAAGAAATGGTGCATTTAAATTTGGGTGTTGGCAAAGAATATTGACTATACTATAGACTGCCAGAAAAAGAAACAAATCTGTTTTGGAAGTACAGCCAGAATGCTCCTTAGAAGCAAGGATGGTGAGATTTTGTCTCAAATACTTTGGACATGTTATCAGGAGGGACCAGTCCCTGGAGAAGGACATCCTGCTTGGTAAAGTAGAGAGTCTGCAAAAAAGAGGAAGACTCTCAATTAGTTGGATTGACACAGTGGCTGCAACAATGGGCTCAAGCATAGCACTGATTGTGACGATGGTACAAGACTGGGCAACATTCCACTCTGTTGTACATGGGGTCACTATGAATTGAAACCAACTCAACAGAACCTAACAACAACGTTATGGTGAAACTGAATACCAATATTACCATGAACACAGATATATGTATATGTGTGTGTATGAGTGTGCAAGTGTGAATTTGTGTGTGTACACAAACTTTTAAAACGCCCCAGGTTCCAAGGTTAATTAGATATCCTATAAATTCTACAGTGTCTTTGGGGATAGGAGAGAATACACATTAAGGAATTTAAGACAACTTAATATCAGCATTCATCTCTAACTAGTGATGAGTGGAAACAACAGAATTCAGTGTAGAGAGAAGAATGGGATATATTTCAAAATTTGTGTTGCATCTATGACAATACTTATCTTTAAATACCAAGTTGTAATTCTCCTTATTTTTGAAACCTCCATAAAATTTTATTTTTTATTATTTTTCATAGCTAGTGATACTTTCTCTTCCTCACACAAATACTAAATTTAAATGTGAATAAATCAAGTGTTTTAAAGTAGTCCCTTTTGTAATTTTAAAATAACCTTTTGAGTGTATTAAAACAATTTTAAATTATGGAAATAGTTTAAAATTTGTCCTTGTGACTTTATGTTTGCGATTAATAAAGATACATCAAAATATAAAGGAATAGTTTCCCTAGCTTTCTTTTTTGAACTCCTCTTCTTGTCTTCAACGCCAAAACTTCTTTGAAAGCTCTACAAACCAACCTGTAGATTGAAAGTGAACAATAGACTCATAAACAATAGAATAGGACATGAATGGCTCCATTTCTCAGTCTTGAATCATTGCCAAGTAACTGTCATTAATCATTTGACTTCTTTTTGACTCAATGCCCTTATCTGTAAAAAAGACTGTTTTTTTCCTAAAGAATCAAGCTAGGGCAGCTGAGAGATTTCAGAAAAGTTCCTCCAACTCCTAGGAGAAAAGATGATAAGAAATTACTTGTCATCAACTTCTATATTGCAGATTATTAATTTAGGGCTCACAGGTTCCAGCGCTTTAGGAGAGGGTCAGGGAGGTCTCTGAACTCCCTGAATAACGCATCCTGAGGGCATGAGGAATTATGAATAGGAGGGAGGTAGAATCAATAGCTTTTGTAAATTATTAAAGTGATCTGTGCCCCTCAAATATTTAAGAGTCACCGTCCTGCACATTATTTTGTTGTCAAACATTCCAAACCAGATGCTACTTGTCTGAAATCCTATTGTTGGCAAGGAATCTGCAGAAGAACCAAAGGTTACCCATAAGACAGATTTTATTCCTTGAGTTTGATGGAATGCACATGTTCTTAGCTGAGTCTCCTCCTTCTCTCTAGAGTCTTCCCTCTACTCCATTACCTTCAGTGTGCACCTTCAAATGGAAATGGAAGACTTTCTTATGTGTACAGAGGTGTAAATAAGGCATAGCATGGAGGACATGTGCCCTGGGCGATAAGAGAGTGCCCTGGACCCTGCTTGAAGTGGGGTGCCAATGAGCAGTTTCTATTGGCTGTTACAGTCTCCTTTGGCAGCTGTGAGAGATCATTCAGCAATTTAACACTAACTCCCTAGATGCTATTTTCCGTAGATAGGCCCCTATTTGGGGGTCACCCTTTACCCTTCACTTCTGATACTCTGAGTGTAAAATAATTTTGATTACCTGTCCCCCCTCTTACCCCTTCTCTTGATTTTTCTCTACTTAATGTCCATGTTCACACAATGCTAGACTGTCCTTTCTCTTAGTTCGCTCTCCAGCTCAGTGACATTTGAGGTCAAAGAGGCATTCATATGCAAGAAGGCCCAAAACAAATCTACTAAGTGTGATTATCATATCGTTTTGAACCCACCACCCCGACACCTAAGACCACCACCCTGCAAGTTTAGCAGACAATGGTGAGTCCTTAATCTTATTAATGACCCGTCTGCACCTAGCTGTCCTCTTATAATTAAGATTCCATGCATAATTGTGACACAGCTCTGTGTGTGTGTGTGTGCGGTGTGTGTGTGTGGGTGGGTGGTGTGTGTGTGTGTGTGTGTATGCACACGTGCACACCTATCCTATGAGAAAAGACTCATGGAAAGATCAGCATTTCCACTTTACCTGAGCCAAGTTAGTTACTGGAGGGTGAAGTGGGAGCCTATCCCAGCATCTTTTAGGAATACCACAAGTACAGACACTGTGTTGTGAAGGCAGCGTTTGCTGTAATATTTGTTTTTCTCTCCTAATTTATTGCTCTGCCTTGGGTCAAACAGCAGTTTGAAGAATGCAGTTTGGTGTAGAACTTTATGAAGGCTAAAAGTGAGACAACAATCACAAAATTTTCAAGGCTCACAAAGCTTGCATAATTACACCGGCTGCCAGGGCCTCCCGGCACTTTTCAGCTATAATGGCAATCTGGCTAATTTCCCACTGGCTTAATCTATAATTTCAAAGACTCCTAGAGCGGTTGTGATTATGCTGTTTGTTTTTCAGGTGACCTACAGCAGTCATATTGACTAGCCAAGTTCTTGGGTTGATTCACTAGAAGAGTTCTGTTTTAATTTAGGAGTTTTTTTCCAAAATATTTCTTTCCCTAAAAATAATTTCTAGTTGATAAAGGAGCAAAGCACTTATCAAGGGTCACTTTTGCAAGCTTGAGTATAGTAGAAGACCAAGTGCTCCTTGAATTCTTTTAAAAAATTGCAACTTATACCTAATAATACATGTTCAAAACTGAAACCCTGGGCAAGACACAAAGAGCATAAAGAAGAAAGATTAAGTTATCAAATATTCCACTGTGCAGCCATAACCACGATTAATATTGTGTTTTATTCAATAATTCATTCAGTAGTTCAGTAGGTGCCAGGCAGGCTACAAGGTACAGTGATAATCTACTAAACAGTGTGTGTGTTACATGTGTACTAAAGGAATATGTATACTATTCCTTTCTTTTCTTCTTTTTTTTAAACAAACTCAGGATAGTGCACGTGTCTAGCTTTGCATGGTGCCGTCTTTTGCTCCACTGTATTCTGTGACCTTTTCCCATGCAACTGTAAATTCTTTAAAAGCATTATTTGAATGACTGGGTAATATCCCTTCCTAAGGGTGATCAAAAAGGAGACCTAGTGCTGCAATGGTTAAGCGCTCAGCTATTGACTGAAAGATTGGCATTTTGAACCCACTAGCCACTCCAAGGGAGAAAGATGTGGCAGTCTGCTTTTCTAAAGATTTACAGCCTTGGAAATCCTGTGGGGCGGTTCTACTCTGTCCTCTAGGGTCGCTCTAAGTCAGAATTGACATGATGGGCAATGGATTTTTTTACTTATGAGTGATCATAATTTATTTAGCCAATTCTCCAGTCTTGGGCCTTTACATTGTACATTAAGTAAATGAATTTTGTTGACCTCTCTTTTCTTGCATTTTAACCATTTCCTTTCTTTGAACCCTCTTGCATGATTGGCATTTTTCCTTGAAATCTTCAATTTTTATCTCTTTCCCATGTTTTCCACCTATGCCTTTCTTTTTTCAAAAAATAGAAAAAAAAATTAAGTGACTTTAGAGAGTTAGGAAAAAAGACAGCAAAACACTGGAGACTTTTCCTTGGGATGGGGAGTGGAAGATAACCGGATTTTGATATGACAGGCGTGTTTCCTCTTACTTTATATAATCCCATTAAAACTGGAATAGGGCTCCTGGATAAACTGTGTAATGTTAAGTACATCACAGCTATTTACTAAACGGTTAATAGTGGCTCTAAAGGTAACATATTCCAAGTCTTAACATAGAATACAAACATTAACTAATGTGTGAGTTTTGTAGTATGTGTCTATACTGACATAAATAAATGAGAGAAAAGTGATTAATTTTCCCTACAGAAAAATTCCAGGTAATAAATTCAGAAAGAAAAATAAAATATCACTATTAGAAAAGCACAATAATAATTATTACAGGCAATTTAAGACTGAAAAAATTAGTGAATAAAACTTTAATGCTTAACAGGGTATTTGCCTATCCTTAATGTATTTCCTCCAAAATATTGATTAATTACCTGGTAGTTTTAATGTATGACTACAAATTCTTTCACATTCTTTCCTCTGGAGTTGGGGATGGGGATAGGAAGATTATTTCCCTGGACTTTGAGTGTGGTTGGATTTAGTGACTCAAGCCTAAGGAATAGTCAGTCTAATGGAAAAGGAATGTTAATTATCATTTACTTTACCTGGCAGGGAAACCCTGGTGGCACAATAGTGAAGTGCTATGGCTGCTAACCTAAAGTTCAGCAGCTGGAATCCACCAGGCACTCCTTGGAAACTCTGTGGAACAATTCTACTCTTTCCTATAGGTTCACTATGAGCGGAATCAACTCGACAGCAAAGGGTTTTTTGGAGATTACCTGGCAGAGGGCACTTTATCAAAGCTCAAGGTCAAGGACACCAGTGATAATTCATGTTATGATCTTCCTGATGATATGGTGCCATGAGAAGGGTACTTCACCTCTGTGATAGTCTTCCACAAAATCGATTGTTGTTGCTTTTGTCATTGGGTGCCTTTAAGTCAATTCTGACTCATAGCGACCCCGTATGACGGAGTAGAACTGCTCCATAGGGTTTTCTTGTCTGTAATCTTTAAGGAAGCAGATCGCCAGGTATTTTTTCTTCAGACAAAATCTATAACCCTCATCAAATCCTGAGAAAACATTAAACAAACTCCAATGAGAAACATTCTATAAAGTAACTGTAGTTGTGTTTTTCGTTGCTGTGGAGTCAACTCTGGACTCTGTCTCACGGAGACCACATGCCCAACAAAACAAAATATTGCCTGGTCCTGCATCATGCTCACAGTCTCCAGCTTCTTTGAGTCCATTGTTGTAGGAATTGTGTCAACCCATTTCACCAAAGGTCTGCCAAACCCTGGTTGATGCTCTACTTCACCAAGCATGATGTTCTCTAGGGACTGATCCCTCCTGACGACTTGCCCAAAGCAAGTGAGTCAGACGGTAATCTATTGCAACCCATATGGCTTCCACTGGCTAATTTTCAGAAGTAGATCCCCAGGCCTTTCTTTCTAGTCAGTCCTAGTCTGGATGCTCTGCTGAAACCTGTCCACCAAGAGTCACCCTACTAGTATTAGAAATACCAGTGGCATAGCTTCCGGCATTACAGCAACACACAAGTCACCACAGTATGACAAACTGACAAAAACGTGGTGAAAAATTACTGACTAGGACTCTTCAAAAGTGTCAAGGCCATGAAAGACAAGGAAAAAAACAATGAGATTTTCACAGATTGGAAGAAACTGAGGAGACATGAAGACTAAATACTATGTGGTGTCTTAGATAAGATCATGAAAAAGAACGTTAGGGCATTTCTGGAGAAATTGAAAATAAATATGTAGTTTAGTGAATAAATAGCATACCATTGTTCCTGTCTTGGCTCTGAAGAACGATCATGGCTTTGCAAGATGATAACATTAGGCATAACTGGGTTAAGTTTTACAAGAACTCTTTGTTGAAACTATTCTGCCAATCTAAAATTATTTCAAAATAAAATATCTTAAAGAGCACTCCCATTGTTTGTTAAAATTGGTTCATAAAGCTGTCAAATATGTTTATATACTGTAGGGAGCTTGTTAACAATCCAATGATGTAGAGCATATGTAAAAGCTTATAATTATCAACATATTGTCCTGCCATCTGATTGAACTAAGTAGGAGTGTGATTCCTCCTAAACTGTTCCTGTATGATTTAGGGATTGTTTTCTGCTTTTCTTAGTTTTGGTTTGTTTTTATACGTTAGGGAAATGTAACCATTGAAGCCTCTCAAGTAATTCATTCAAATAAGCTCTTTGATCCTGTTCTATTAAAGACCTACAGACAAAGTTGTTGCTTAGGGCAGTGCCCCAGGAGACTTACTTCAAAAGATCCACAGCAAGAAAGGCACAGATTATTCTCCTGTTTTGTGAGGGAAGGGGATATCTACACTTTTATGTTGTTTGTGCTATTTCCTGTAAGTTTTAGCAAGTAATTCTTTGAGAGTGGAACTCTAGAAGTCAGAATTCAAGACAGAGTTACTTATTGCCACCGTTCGGAAACCTGATGCAGTACCTTTTAAAACATAGTTGTGCTGCCTACATGTTTTCTAATCCTATGAACTGTGATGATTTTACTAGGCCTTTAGTAGTAATGAAAAAGTATTAGAGGAAACCATTTCTGCCTACCAATTAGCATTCTCCATGGTTATGTCAAGTACCATAACTAACTTACTCATTCTCACATCCCTTTCTGTGGAATGGATGTGCAATTTAGGGTGTTGATAATTTAAATTGATAATAATGATAAATAATCAAAGAAAAGAACCCAACAGCTTTAATCTGAAATTGGGTAAAATGCACATAAATATCTCACATCTTTCTGCTAATCGTGATTGTGAACAACAAGGAGATAAATTCAATTGCCTTTATATAGGGAAGTGTAATAGGAAAGTGTTTAAAACATTGTCAAGACTTCTTTTACCCATTTGTTTAGTATTTTATTTACAGGTATTATATTTATGAGATGTTAATATTTGAAGCAGAAAAGATATCATTATTTTGGTTTTGCCATATACTAAATATAAGTTCTTGGGGAATTTGCATAACCTCTTAGGCCTCAGTTTCCTCATCTGTAAAATAGAAATAATATAATTTTCAATCCCAGAGGATGGTTGGGAGCATAAAATGTATAAATAGTAATTAATAGCTCAATAAATATCAGCATAACTCCTCCTTGTATATTAACAATTTTTATTGTATATTTCTTATAATAATATACAAAGTGCAATAATATAATAATGTCTAATTCTATAAAAGATAACACTTTTTAAAATGAAGCATTATGTAAGAACTTTTTTTATTTTAGATATTTAGTGATATCAGTAAATGTACGTACACGTAGTCTAGTATGAGGTCTTATTTCAACTACTCGTCTGGAAGTTCAGCACTGGATGGAGGTTTCTACTTCATGACTGACAACGGAGAAGCTTCTTCCCATTTCTGGGTAGGCTACTTTAATTTCAACCCTTCATAAGGTACTCTTGGATGTTGAAGATTACAGACTCTGAAAGGGTAAGACCACCAGCTTTGAAATCAGACCAAAATGAGATCACATTGCTGCTCTATCTTTTCACTGAGAAAGTGACTAAACTTTTGGACATACTCATTCCTCCTCCAGAAAACGGGCATGCTAGCATCAACTTCAGAGCATTGCTGTGAAATTTAAAGGAAGAAAACTATATGAAGTAAGCGACACAATTGCTGATGCATTATGATATTCAGCAACTCTTAGTTCTTCTACACCTGCTCTCATGTACAGAACGGCATGGTTAGTTAAAGGTGTTAGCATTCATATGCTCCACTGGATAGATAACCTGGGGTGACTCCCACATGAGAAACCCCAAGTTTGTGTCCTCTGATCACACTAAGGTTGGCAAATAGTTGTTCATTAAATATTTTAAAAAATGAAGGAGGGAGAGAGGTACAATAATAAAGACTTTAAATAGTGTCAAAATCTTCAATCAAAAGCTGAGGTCATGGCTTGCTAAGCAAGGGATAGCTGTAGTTGTAAGGCATTTCTCTGAACAAAGACACTGCTGGTCTTGCAGAGAATTTTAGAAGTATATAGTTCAGAGATCTGCAGGGTCTTAGAAGCAGAAGAAGTATTGGTTGATATTTTAACTTCTCAAAAGCAAGCCTGCTGTTGACTGGCTGATTTTCAGAAATGGGGTTAATGAAGACAAATCTTCTGTTGCTGATAGATTGTGATTGGTTTAAAAACCATTCTGATGAATGCTGTTCAAATCTTGGGGTCATGACCAATAAGCAGTTATTCTTTCCCTTTCTTGAACTTAGAGGAACTTATAACTCTTCAAAATCTAACTCCTGATGGTTTTCAAAGTCTTTGACTCATCTCTTCCATAGCTTTATCTCCAGCTGGTTGCCCAGACATGCATCATATGTTTTAACCACCTAGACTAAGACAACTCTTCCTGAAATTATGCCTGCATGGTTCTGCACATGCTGCTAGCTCTGCCACTTGCTACAAATGTCATCTTAAACAAATTATTTAACGTCATCCTTTCCTTACTGATAAATGGAGATGAAAATAAATAGCTTAATTATTGCCTAGCAATAAAGAGACATTTATCATTCATCCATGTAGCAGATAGTTCTTGAGCCCCTACTATAGACGTTAAACTAGGTGTTAACATTGAAAAAAAATATGTAAAGCAGAGCCTGACCTTGAGGTTCTCATACCACAATGAGGAAGACAGACACGGGCACACCCACTCCCTACCTTCCTCTCTCCATTTGGTAAAATGCTACACATTCTCCAAAGCTCAGTTCAAATGCCATAGAATCTGAAGATTTTCCTATGCCACTAATACTTGCTAAATGCAGTATTTCCTGGGACTTCAATGCCTAGACTGTGTTAATACCTCCCTCCTCTCAGTTCACACAGAACCTTGGAAAACCTCTAGCTCATTGAGTGTTGTCATACATGTGTATGTTTTTCTTTCCTTTCCTTCTTTTTTTTACATTTCTTCATTTCCTTTCCTTTATCCTTCCTTCCTCCCTCCTGCTTTCATTCCTGCCTTCTTTCTTTCCTTTCTTCCTTTATATTTTAAAGGAAAACAACAACAAAAATATATATTGTTTTTCTTATTTTCATATGCTGCCTTTCCTTGAAGAATTCAATCTTCGTTAATACTAATCCACATTCTCTAAGAGTTTTTACTGACATACTTCCATAAATGGAGGTAGGGCATGTTTGATTTGCTATCCAGGTCCGTTTTTACTCATTTCAAAGTCAATATCAAATGTGTTATACAGTCAACCCCTGTTCTTAACCTTTAGGGAGTAAGTGAAAAACTAAATTTATATTTTCTGCTTCAATATCCAAATTCAGGATCCTTCCGGCCCCACGATCTTCAGAGCAAAAGCACCAGGGAATTCTTAATCTAGTTTGTCTCCACAGCTTATAAGCAGCTGTCGTTATAAATAAAGGCTAGTGTCACTCTCATCACACTTGAAATTTAACACATGGTTTTGCCATTCAATTAGGGATTTCCTGTAACACACTTACGATGTAAATCTCCCATTCTCCAGTGGTTTTACTATGGTATTATACTACTATGAAAGCACATTTGGTGACGACAACTTAACAATATAAAAGAGTAAGAATGAACCTTGAAAATTGCACAAACACAGGATCATTTTCCATGACATTTGCCATGTTCTTCTTCCAAGCCAGAATTATTGCTCAAAATCAGACATCTATATCAAATTGGATTCTTGAATAAGAAAGTCACATAAAGTTAATTTTTTCATGCCCAGGATTTATTTAATTCTTGATTAACAAAGGGGAAGTCTTTCTAAAGATAATGCTTATCTGTTATGCTTTTAGTATGATATTTTCCAAAATAATGTGTAATTAAGAGACCATGTAAGTATAATTCAGTAGAAGATTTTTCCCATACCTGGGCTGTTCAGGAAAGACTGAGAGATGGATGTGTCTTCCTTATATTTTATTCTTTGCCATCTTCAAATATGTGCATTAAAAATCTTCAATGTTCTTTAACTCTGAAGTTTTTACTTTTCTCAGCCAATCTTAGCTGCTTATTTGAACAACTCTCTACATGTATAAATTGTGTTTCCCTAAATTAAACTGAGATAAAGGAGGAAATACCTCATAAAACTGTTTTAATACCATGAGTATTCCAGCATTTAGCATAGGAGCATTGCATCATATTTCCAAGAGATGATTTAGAAGATTATCTAATCTGTCTCCAGTGCATTGAGTCAAGATTTCATTGTTATTTGAAAAGTATTAACTTACATTAATATCTGAAATCACAGGATCTAGAATCAAGCTAGTCTCTTCAAGTCCATCGATGTTCAAGGGTGAAAAAGGACATGAATCCGTCACACTCTTGATTTTAAGCTACAGAAACCAAGTGTTGATTTCTTCAACAACCTGGGATTATACTGGAATAATATCAGGGAATCACTGAATTCAAAGGATGCTGGAGGGCAAGCTTGGGAAAATGACAAGAGCCAAGGTTTTCCACTGGAGGTTGGATCCTGAGAACGACAGCCAAGGGCATGTTTTGGAGGACCTTGGTACTTCTTTTGCTCTTTTGGGATTCAATGTCCTGGGAGTGTGTGATTGGCTAAGCCCAAGTAGAACAGAATGATCTGACCTACAAACCTTTGGAGGAAGATGTCGGTACCAAACTTCACAATGAGGAATTCCTTCCACCACAAGTGAGAACAAGATCAAGTGAGAAAGCAGCATAAGAATTGGATAGAAAGAGGGACAATCCAAAGTGATCGACATGAATCGTGATATGTGTGTGTGTAAGCAAGTGTCCGTGCACACACAAACACCATAGTTTTCTCTATTAATAAAGATGATATCTGCATGCTCATATAAAAATAATAACTCTATACCACCAGTTACCTTCGAATCTATTGTGACTTGTAGAGACCCTATCTATGTCAGAGTAAAACAGCGCTCCATAAGGTTTTCAGTGGCTGATTTTTTGCCTCTAAGTGGACTCAAACCTCTAACCTTTGGATTAGCAGCCAAGAATATCCATTTGCACCATCGTGGGACTCCAATAACCCTTTATATCTAATCCTTAAGAATTCAATGGCAGTACAATGCCATGTAAAGTGTGCATTAGAGCAAAAATCCTGAATATGCCACTTTTAACGTATGTTACAGAAGCCCTGGTGGCATAGTGGTTAAGTGATATGGCTACTAACCAAAAAGTCATAAGTAGGAATCCACCAGGTGCTCCCTGAAAACTCTGCAGAGCAGTTCTACTCTGTCCTAAAGGTTCGCGATGAGTCAGAATCCACTGGACGGAAGCTTTTTTTTTTTTTTTTTTAACCTGTGATGCAGAACACATCTTTTGTTTCTTGATCTTTAGTTGCTTTAGATGAAATATGAGATTTGTATAAAACTAACAACACAGACTGTTGTGAGATGAGAATGTCCTGTGTAAAAGCCATTTTTAAAATATTGACTACCACACAGAGTTATTTTTTCACTATTCAGATTCCTAGAGTCTACCAAGGGAGTCTGATTTTCTTTTTCTTTTTTAAGAATAGATCTCTGTGCTTGCTCACTTCACACAGGAGGACTCTTGATCAGGCCTCTAAAGACTATGAAACATTTCTCTTTGGCCAAGCTAGGAGTGTCAGTAGAACTGAAGAAGCAGTCATAAAATTATTTTTTTTTTAAAGTGGAAATAATTATTTCAACCGGCAAAGAAAGTCTGCTTCACAATTTTAGCTCTAGGCTAAGGTGTGGCTTAGTCATTTTACTTTATGCCTCTAAAAGGCCTTCTTGTTTTGTCCTTTATGTGACTTTTCCCAATTAGCCTGGATATATGTTATACCTCCCTGTTAGGAATTTTATAAATTGTTTATTATTTTTCTTTTTCAAAAAATGGTTTATAACTCCTTAGTTGTTCCTTTCCCTCCATGTGGCCCTTATTAGTCTTCCCTGGGGGCTTTTTTACCCCCTGCCCTCCAACTCAAGGCTTAACTGGGATGGTTCTTGCAGTCATAATTGAAAATTAATGATGAGAAGCAGCCCCAAACCACACCATTGCCTCGCCCCTCCTCAGCCCAATGAAGTGTACAATGCAGATTTTATTTCAGGGACTAGGGAGGTGATTAATCGTCATAGGGGCCTGACACTGGGCTGCAGATAAGTGGTGTAGTCTGGCAGTAACACAAATATGTGGACACCATTCCCATTAATCTCAGAACACCACATGGCAAGGGAAAAGTCTTTGTGAGGCTGCTATAAAGGGGGTTATTATTATGAAGCCAAATTTTCTATAAGGAAAGGCTAATTTGTAGCCTCTGTGAACCTACCCAGGAGCAAAGGAATTTCTACACTCTACTTATAAGGAGATTTTTCTCCAAAGGAGAAGATGTAAATAGAGTGTGAGGGAGAAAATAAGACAAGTATGAAGAAACCGACAATAAAATCTATGGAATCATTACTACTAGTCTCTGAGCACCATGAGGCTGGCCAGGAGCCATGTTTTTGTCACCGCTACAGCTGAAGAACACAGATGGCCCTCAAAGTATGTTGAGTGAATGGATTAAAGGGAAGGTTGCATTTTTTCAAGACACTACACTCACATTTGACAGTTGATAAATGAAAGATAATATCAACTGATATTGTACATTTGCTATCTTTTTTTTTTTTTTTCAGAGTATTTTTAAACCGTGCCAGGGTCATTTCTGTTATCTGCTATATTATGATTTTTATAATATTATTAAACAATGTCATGTTTATTCACCTGGAAAACTCCAAATGCATCGTCTTTTAGGTTTGCTATTAATTTCTTTTCTCAATGAAGTCTATTGTCTCTTATTAACTAGTATCCTTGCCTGTTGTACATATGTTTATTGTGTTTATAGTTTTTGCAATTATATTTTTAGATTCTTTCTCTTTGAGCAACCTGGGAGATCCTTGAGACAGAGATCACTGCATACTCTTCTTGCTATCCCTGACATTTCACAGTACACGGACATAACTTGCTGAATTAAAATAATGTCTATGTGAATTAGTTGCCTTGGGCCTGGTTTTGCTTCTTCTTCAGACTCAGTGGTTCATAAGGGGACATTTTTCCTATTAATTTTGAAATATTTAGCCTTTCAGTGGTCTTGCTATAGATGGGATATCTCTATTCTCTTGATGGAAGATTATTAAATGTAAAGTCCCATAGTTTTGGAGACAGTTTTTTTACTTATTTAAGATACCTTTCATTTCTAAATACTATCAATGTTGATTTATACTTTGTGAAGAGGGCCAATTTACTAACTACTCCGTTTGGTCAGCAAAAGCATTCTATAATGGTTAAATTGATTTTGAAATTAAATTGGTAGCAACCAGTATTTTTATTCTCTTAAAACTTGTACTTTGAAAATATACACATAGAAAAGTTCATTAAATATACATGTTTTAAAAATATGTTAAGTAAGTAAACAGCTATATAACCATTCCCCAAATCAATAAAATTGCCAGTAATTTAGAAGCTTCATGTTGAGTATCCTTAAGTTCCCAATAAGGATAATCCTACCTTGATTTTTGTGATAATCAACCCCTTGATTTACTTTATAATTTTATCACCTATGTATTTTTTTTTTTATGTATATATCCTAAGGAAAACAAAAATCCTCACAACTGGATGGATAAGCAACATTTCTCCATAAATGGAAAAAATATTGAAGTTGTCAGGGATTACATTTTATGTGGATACAAAATCAATGCCCATGGAAGCAGCAGTCAAGAAATTAAGGAAGTATTATTGGGCAAATCTGCTTCCAAAAACTCCTTCAAAGTGTTAAAAAGCAAAGATGTCACTTTGAGGACTAAGGTGTGCCTGACCCAAGTCGTTGTATTTTCAATTACCTCATATGCATGCAAAAGGTGGACAACGAATAAGAAAAACCAAAGAATTGATGCCTTTGAATTGTGGTGTTGATGAAGAATATTGAATATACCATGGACTGCCAAAAGGATGAACAACTCAACGGTAGTGGGTTTTTTTTGGATATCTTTATAATATTGACCATTCCTATCCATGAATACTCTATAACACCATTTCTTTATAATTATTTTAATGACATTAGAGGGAGAGTTAAATATAGTTTTAATACATGTATATTTTCTTCCATGAATTACACATAACTCATTATATTTATTGTTAGTTGATCTATATATTTTTTCTCTGCTGTAAATAATATCCTATTTAAAATTTTATTTCCTAACATTTGTTGCTGGTGAATTGGAATTTAAGTTATCTGGCTATGTTGTTCTTACATTTAATAGTGTTCTTGAATTATCTTGACAAGTAATTTTAATACATGAAATACCATAGTCCACCTCTCCCCCACCCCAGAGTCTTACATTTTTTACTCAAAATATTTGCTAGTACCTCCCGAAGTGTTGAGTGAAAATGATGATTTTGGTTATTCTTGCTGGTTCGTGATTAAAAGGAAAGTCATCCAGTATTTCATAATTAAGTATATTTGTACATGTCTTTGATAGACCACTTTTGGGGAGTAAGAGGCTTCCATTCAATTCCTTATTTATTAAGATACGTTATCTTAAATAGTTCTTAAATCTTATTAAGCTTTATATTCCATCATACTCCCATACAGCAAGAAACTTACTTATTGCCTTCAAGATTATATTGTCAGAACTTCAGGACACCTGGCCAGAGTAGATATTCGATAAGCATCCATTGGCAAATTAAGGATTTGAAATTTTTTTTCATGCCTATTGAGATGGTTGTATTTTTTTCTTCTATCTGTTAATGTGGTGAATTATATTAAGATATATTCTAATAAATAATTTTTTCTTATGTCCCTTGAATCAGATTTACTTCTTCATAATAAATACTGTACCTATTGCTAAATTCAATTCAGTAGTATAAATTTTAAGAACATTGCATCTGTGTTCTAAAAGGAGATGGATTTTTGCTTTTGTGTACTGTTAAGGTCTGGTATAGAGTCTTCCTGGTGTCAAGAAATAAAGTGAAATCATCCCCTCTGGTTTCAATTTCTCAAATAGTTTATATGTGATAGGATTATTTAGCATGTTTTCTATGGCTTACTAGAAAATTGTTTGAACCTAGGTTTTTTTTTTCTTTTTATGAATGAATATGGAACTACTAATCATAATTACGGAACTCTGGTGGCACAGTGGTTATTAAGAGTTTGGCTGCTAACCAAAAAAAGGTCTGAAGTTTGAATCCACTATCCATCCCTTGGAAATCCTATGGGGCAGTTCTACTCTGAGCTATAGGGTTACTGTGAGTTGGAATGGACTTGACAGCAATGGATTTGGGTTTGGTTTGTTTAATTGTAATTATGGTTTGTATTGATTTTAGGGCTATTCAGATTTTATATTTTTTTCTTTTTGTGTGATTGTTTGTGTAAATATTTTTCTAGAAACTTTGCCCTTATGGTCTAAGTTTTCTCCTATATGATATGAAGCCCCTAGCTTCCTCTTGTTTTTTTTTGTTTGTTTGTTTGTTTGTTTTAAATATAACTTGTATATATTTATGACCTCTTTTTCATTCCAGTATTATTTTCTTGGTCACTCTCTTTTTGGTATTTGTGAAACTTCTGGTCTTTTTTATTTGTTTGTTTTAACCATGATAACCATACCATGATTCCTAAAACCCTTAATATAATAGAAATTTTCCCTGTATTTTTTTTTCTCTTAGGAGAGAGATGCAAACACATAAATATCAATAAAGGTTTATTAAACTGAACTACTGTCTTTTTTTCTGTATAAAATAAGGTAGTATCTTCTTCCAAAAGCACGACTTTTCATTACATCCTAAATTCAAAGGAAGCTTGCTCAGTGCCTTGAAAAAAAAGTAAACAGGAGCCACTTGCCAGAGAGCGAGACAAATTCCAGGACAGTGTGAGGTTGGTAATAACACTTCTGTACATTGCTCTCCAAAGCCTACTAGCAAATCAAGTCATAGCTAAATTTTTGGAAACGAGTGGATTGTTTACTACATTTTGAATGCTACCCAAATGGTAATTAAAAGTTAATGGACACTTTGCTTTTCACATAAGCCAGTGTACAGATGATAAAGGTTCTGTGCTTTTGCATCTTCAAATGTGTAATAAAGGTAACTTATTTATCAGACTGCTTTAGCACAAATTTTACTTGGAAACAAGTACATGGAAGCTACTGTGTTAAGAACCACTGTACATTCTTTCCCCACACGACACTTTCTTCCAACAGTTTCATGCCCAGATCAATGGTTCAATTCTTAGACCTCAGACCCCGTTTATAAACTTGCAGGTGCTGTACAAGTGTAAAATTGGTGTTTCTTTTTAAACATTTCACGAATTTCTTCAGTGAAACCATCTAGGCTTAGAGATTTATTTTTCAGCAGTTTTTAAATTATAAATTTAATGTCCTTTGTAGTTACCTTGTTGTTGTTTTTCATTAGGTGCCATTAAGGCAATTCCACCTAATAGCAACCCCAAGTGATAGAGTGGAACTGACCTGTAGGGTTTGCTAGGCTTTAATCTTTATGGGAGCAGATCCCCAGGTGTTTCTCCCAGGTAGCCACTGAGCAGGCTCAAACTGCTAACCTTTCAGTTAGCAGCCAAGCAATTAACCATTGTGGCACCAAGATGCCAGAGCTATTCAAATATTTGATTTCTTATTGGGTGAGTTGCAGTCATTGGTACTTAGTGAGAAATTGGTCTATTTCATCTAAGTTGTAAATTTTGTTGTGTGTAGAGCTTTTGAACTATTCAGTGATTACCCTTCTGGTACTGCAGGTCTGTAGTGACATCATCTGCTTCATTTCTGATATTAGTAATTTATCTTTCCTCGTTTTCTTTGTCAGTCTTCCTAGAGGTTTATCAATTTTATTAAACTTTTCAAAGAATCAACTTTTTGTTTAATTTACTCCATATTTTTCTGTTTTTAATTTGACTTCTGATCTTAACAATGTATTCTTGTTAACTTGTTTTTTAATAAAATGATCAGGTTTAAGGAGGAATAAATTAAACTAGTAATATCAATTAGTTAATTTTTGGTACTCACAGTTTCAGAGGAGCTCTCAAATATGTAAGTGCAAAAGTCCTGAAGAAATTTTTGATAACATGGCAATTGACACTGATGAAAAGAGCCCCTCCCTACCAATTCTAAACACATACAAATGATTAATTATATGTAAACATTTGAATATATGTGGCCAATCTAGAATTAAAGGCAGGAAACAAATTGAGTACTATAAAAAGAGAGGACTTAAGACAGTGTAGTGCATAAGAGATGTCTCTGTTGCTGCAGACTATGGAAACTTCTATGAGAAATCAAACCTTACCAGATGGTATAATCACACAGGAAGGAAAGCAATGGTCCAAATGGATGATTTGGCCACCTAACCAAAGAGAGGGTGGGAGAAATTTTCTGCCGTGCCCTTGCTGTCTCCCACTGTTCCCTGGTGAACCAATGCTTCCCTGTGGCCACTATAGAGAAAAAAATCAGCAATTATCTTAGCACCGATGTGAGGAACAATATCAAGACAATCTTTGAATTCAGTAGTAGCAGAGGAGGTTAGGTTCTGAGGCAGGTAGATTAGCCATCTCTGGAGCATTTACTCCACCCTGTGTACCCAAAGGCCTGTGTGATAACAACTGACACGGAGAGTTCCTGAAAAAGACGAGTGCATAGGGAGGTACAGAGAGTAAAGTCAGAGCCATGCCCCCACCCTACCTGGGATGTTTGGAGAGGGAATACGCTCTGGCTGGATCACTATACTTTTATCCCAAAAGCACATCACTAACTGTGGAGCACCAAGAAATAGAAGATGCAGAGGGTGGGTATTCTTACAAATTAAAGGACCAGTCTGTTGAAAAAAGATAAGCATATTAAACAACTTCAAATATTTTGTTGTTAGTTGCCATTCAGTCAGCTCCAACTCATGGTGACCTTAAGTATAGCAGAATGAAACATTGCCTGGTCCTGTGCCATTTTCATATGTTTGATATGTTTGAGTCCATTGTTGGGGTATTGTGTCAATTCATCTCACTGGGGGGTTCCCTCACTTCCACTGACCCCTCCTCTTTACCAACCATTATATATATTTTTTAGAGATTGGTCTTCCCTGATGATATGTCCAAAGTAAGTGAGCCAATGTCTCACCATCCTCAATTCTAAGGAGCATCCTGGTTGTATTTCTTCTAAGACTGTCTTAAAGAGATTAGAACATTGGAAATATGTTCTAGGAATAAGGCTTCACAAAGAAGCACCTCAAATAAAAAGACAAAAGTTGAAACACAGAACTCAGTAAAGACTTGAATGGTAGAATTGACTGATACAGCTGAAAAACCAATCAGTTCATCAGGTAATCAGTGTGAGTACTGTCTCATAAGGCATTAAAAAAACTGAACCCATTGCTGCTAAGTTGATTCTGACTCATAGTGGCCCTTTAGGACAGAGTAGAATTGCCCCATAGGGTTTCTAATTAGCAGCTGGTGGATTCGAACCACCAACCTTTTGGTTAGCAGCCAAATGCTTAACCACAGTGCCACCAGGGCTCCATTAATAAGGCATTAGGATAAAATTACATGACATAAAGTATAAAATAGCAGATTAAAAAACATCAGAGGTTAGAAGTAGACGTGTCAGCATTTTTAGATTACTTTTCACAGTTGATCAAATAAAAGAAAGTCATGATACTTCAAGAAATAAAGACCAAGAATTGCTAGAATGACAAAAAATAAATAAATTTCATATTTAATAGCATTTATGCAGAATCAAGCAGGATAGGTAAGAAACATGCACCCAATACATATAACAGTAAAAATTAAGTTTGTCAAAACTTCTAAAACCTTACAAAAATCACAATCACATCACCTATGAATTAACAGGAATCAAAATTGACACCAGACCTCTCAGCAAGACAAGATACAAGAATATAATTGAGTAATATCTTCACAGAGTAGAGAAAGGAACCTCACAGGAAATGAAAGATAAATGTCCCTTAAACGTATGAAAAGATATTCAAGATCATTTTTAGTGACAGAGATAAAACTACATTGAAATGTTGTTTTTAATGTACTGCACTGGCAAAGGCAATGTGAAGACTCAAAAGCAATAGCTCTTTCAAGAGCCCTGAGGTAAGAAAGAGTGTAGATTTCAAAGAATTAAAATTGAAAGGAGACTGTTGTGACTGGAATTGGAAGGTGGAAGATAAGAAATGTGGCTTCAGAAATTTAGGCCATATCAAGAAACTTGGATTGTATTCCACAAGCAATGATGAGCTAATAGAGGACTTGAAAACAATAGGAAAATTAAGAAAGTCAAATATACCGGTACCAATAGCCATCATGTTGATCCCAATTTGTTGCAACCCCACGTATGTCATAGTAGAATACTCCATAGGGTTCTCAATGGCTAATTTTTTCTGAAGTAAATCACCAGGCCTTTCTTTCAAGGTGCCTCTGGGTGGACTTGTACTTCTAACCTTAGTGGTTACGTGTGTTAACTGTACCACACAGGAACTTCAAGACAACCATACCAGCATTTAATTTTGTAACTATATACGCCGGATATGCAAGGCTGGACTACCTCCAAATCCCAATGGCTTCAACAAAATAAATATATATCTCTCTCAGGTCATATATCCTTCCAAGTTAACAGGAGGGATTTGGCCATGATCATTACCCAGGAACAAGAGTGAAGTACTGAAATTCATGTCCATTCAACATGTGTTTTCATGATCACCATAACAGGGGGACATTAGAATGCAAATGGCTTATCGTTTCCACAAGCTTCCACCCAGGAGTGACTCATCACTTCTACTCACATTTGCCAAAGTGCATCATAAATCCACACCTAACTTCAAAGGGGCAGGGACCTACAATCTTACCATATCCCCAGAGGGAGAAAGAGATTTGTGAATACCCCAATGACTCTGAAGCTGAACATTAACGGACTCTCTCTACAGGGAATAAAAGAAGCTGTGAATTTATTCATTAAGCAGTCACATTTAATCATGCTGATTTATCAAATTAATAATGTGTGCTGAGCCTGTTTGTGGGCATAACGCTGTATAATCCTAAATGAAAAATGAATATATGCATTAAAATATATATACCAGTGGGATATTGTTTCTTTTTGTTTTGCCTGGCTGGGTCAGACGGAAAAGTTGAATATGTATTGTTCATTGATATATCATAATTATAATTCTGTTTTGACAGTATTTTTTTTTTTTTTTATGGGCAGTGGTTTTCTGCCCATAGAAACATTATCTATTCAAACACAGTAGGCATTTATTTTCTCTGTCTCTAGAATAAAATCTCCAGGATGAAATTCATTGCCTTGTACTATGGCTCAAATGAGGCTTATTTTACTACTCTTCGGACAAGGGAATGGGGTTTATACTCATAATAATAAAACTAGAATCTGGCTTAATTATGGCAATACTATCCGCCTTGTTTCTAAAACGTCTCACTGAATCTATTACCTAAACACCTGAGGGATGAGAATGATGACCATTCCAAGTCAATGTTCTTATTTAAAGATATAATACTAGATAACAATAAAAAAAATAGCCACTAGATATTTCATGCAACTACATCTCTTTCATTTCCTATAATAAAGCTATGAAGACATTATTATTAGTATCTGGTAGAAACCAAATCTGAACCCAGGCTATTTAACTGCAAAGCCAAGCTTTTAACCAGTGTATACTATCATTTCCCCTTTTCTTTGAATACAGATTAATTATTGGAAGGATTAATCGGATCAAATTATGTTTGGGTTCTGATGTAAGATAATAAATATTAAAAAAAAAAAAAAACAAACTTGGCAACAGAGACTTCAACACACCACTTTCAGTGAAGGATAGAACATCCAGGAAGGAGCTCAATAAAGACACAGAAGATTTAAATGCCACAATTGACCAACTTGACCTCATAGACATATACAGAACACTTCACCCAACAGCAGCCAAGTATACTTTCTTTTCCAACTCACATGGAACGTTCTCCAGACTAGACTGCATGTTAGGCCATAAAGCAAGGCTTAACAAGTCCAAAGCATAGAAATATTGCAAAGCATCTTTTCTGACCACAAAGCCGTTAAAGTAGAAATCAATAACAGAAAAAGCAAGGAAAAATATCAAACACATGAAAAGTGAACAACACCTTGCTCAAAAACTACTGGGTTGCAGAAGAAATAAAGGATGGGATAAAGAAATTCATGGAATCAAAAGACGATGAAAACACTTCCTACCAGAAAGTTTAGGGCACAGGAAAAGCAGTATTCAGAGGTCAATTTATAGCAATAAATGCACATGTCCAAAAAGAACAAAGGGCCAAAATCAAAACATTAACCCTACAACTTGAGCAAATAGAAAGAGAGCAGCTAAAGAAGGCCTAAGGGACCAGAAAAAAGCAAATAATAGAAATCAGAGCAGAATTAAATGAAACAGAGAATAGAAAAACAATTGAAAGAGTTACCAAGACCAAAAGCCAGTTCTTTGAAAAGATTTACAAAATTGATAAACCATTGGACAAAATGACAAAAAAAAAAGAAATAGAGGAAGAAGCAAATAATCCAAATAAGAGATGAAATGGGTGATATCACAACAGACCAAACTGAAATCAAAAGAATCATAACAGAATACTATGAAAAATTGTACTCTAGCAAATTTGAAAATCTAGAGGAAACAGACAAATTTCTAGAAACACACTACCTACCTAAACTAACACAAACAGGGGTAGAACAACTGAATAAACCTGTAACAAAGAAGAGATTGAAAACATAATTAAAAACCTCCCAAGAAAAAAAAGCCCTGGCCCTGATGGTTTCAGTGGAGAATTCCACCAAACTTTCAGAGAAGAGTTAACACCACTACTACTAAAGGTGTTTCAGAGCATAGAGAAGGATGGAATACTCATTCTGTGAAGCCAGCATATCCCTGATACTAAAACCAGGTAAAGGCACCACAAAAAAAGAAAATTACAGACAAATATCCCTCATGAACATAGATGCAAAAATTGTCAACAAAATTCTAGCCCATAGAACTCAATAATATATCAAAAAAAAAAAAAAATTCACCATGACCAAGTGGCATTCATACCAAGTATGCAGGGATTTTCAACATTAGAAAAACAATTAGTGTAATCCATCACATAAATAAAACAAAAGACAAGAAACATGTGATCTTATCAATTGATGCAGAAAAGGCATTAGACAAAGTCCAACACCCATTCATGATAAAAACTCTCAGAAAAATAAGAATAGAAGGGAGATTCCTCAACATAATAAAGGGCATTTATACAAAGCCAACACCCTATATCACCCTAAATGGAGAGAGTCTGAAAGGATTCCCCTTGAGAACAGGAACCAGACAAGGATGTCCTTTATCACCACTCTCATTCCACATTGTGCTGGAGGTCCTAACCAGAACAATTAGGCTAAAAAAAAGGAAATAAAGGGCATCCAAATTGGCAAGGAAGATGTAAAAGTGTCTCTATTTGCAGATGATATGATCTTAAACACAGAAAACTCCAAAGAATCCACAAGAAAACTACTGGAACTAATAGAAGATTTCAGCAAAGTATCAGGATACAAGATAAAGATACTTTTAAAAATCAGTTGGATTCCTTACATCAACAAAGAGAATTCCTTACACCAACAAAGAGAATGTTGAAGAGGAAATCACCAAATCAATACCATTTCCAATAGCACTTAAGAAGGTAAAATACATAGGAGTAAATCTAACCAGAGATGTAAAAGACCTATACAAGGAAAACTACAAGACACTACTGAAAGAAAACAAGAGGCCTACATAAATGGAAAAACATACCTTGCTCATGGATAGGAAGACTCAACATTGTGAAAACGTTAATTCTACCCAAAAGGAACTACAGATACAAAGCAATCCCGATCCAAATTCCAAAAGCATTTTTTAATGAGACAGAGAAACAAATCACCAGTTTCACATGGGAAGGGAGGAGGCCCCAGATAAGTAAAGCATTACTGAAGAAGAACAAAGTGGGAGGTCTTACACTACCTGATTTTAGAACCTATTATACCACCACAATAGTCAAAACAGCCTGGTACTGGAACAACAACAGATACATAGACCAATGGAACAGAATTGAGAATCTAGACATAAATTCATCCACCTATGAACATCTGATATTTGACAAAGGCCCTAAGTCTGTTAAATGGGGAGAAGACAATCTTTTTAACGAGTGGTGCTGGCATAACTGGATATCCGTCTTCAAAAAAGTGAAATAAGGCCCATAACTCACACCATGCACAAAAACTAACTCAAAATGGGCCAAGACTTAAATATAAAATCTAAAACAATAAAAAATATGGGATAAAAAATAGGAACAACACTAGGAGCCCTCATAAGTGGCATAAACAGAATTTGAAACATTACTAACGATGCACAAACACCAAAAGAGAAACAAGATAACTGAGAGCTCCTAGAAATCAAACACTTATGCTCATCGAAAGACTTCACCAAAAGAGTGAAAAAGACATCCTACAGAATAGGAAAAAAATTTTGGCTACAACAAATATGATCAGGGTCTATCTCTAAAATCTACAACATACTTCAACACCTCAACAACAAAAAGGCAAATAATGCAATTAAAAAATGGGCAAAGGATATGATCAGGCACTTTGCCGAAGAAGACATTCAGGCGGCTAACAGATACATGAGGAAATGCTCAGGATCATCAGCCATTAGAGAAATGCAAATCAAAACTACAATGAGATATTATCTCACTCCATTGAAGTCAGCATTAATAAAAAAGAACACAAAATAATAAATGTTGGAGAGTTTCTGGAAAGACTGGAACACTGATATCCTGCTGGTGGGAATGTAAATCGGTACAACCACTTTGGAAAATGATTTGGCACTTCCTTAAAAATCTGGAAATAGAACTATCATATGATTCTGCAATCCCATTCATTGGAATATATCCTAGAGAAATAAGAGCTTTCACAGGAATAGATACATGCACACCCATGTTCATTGCAGCACTGTTAGCAATAGCAAAATGATGGAAATGACCTATCAAAGGAGGAATGAATAAACAAATTATGGTATATTCACACAGTGGAATACTACACAACGATAAAAAACAACAGTGAATCCGGAAACATCTCATAACATGGATGAATCTGAAAGGCATTATGCTGAGTGAAATTAATCAGTCACAAAAGGACAAATACTGTATGAAACCTCTATTATAAGAACCCAAGAAAAGGTATAAACACAGAAGAAAACATTCTTTGATGGTTACAAGGATGGGGAGGGAGAAAGAGGAGTATTCACCAAGTAGGTAGCAGACAAGAATTATCTTAGGTGAAGGGAAGAACAACACACAACACAGGGGAAGTCAGCACAACTTAACTAAACCAAGCTAAGAAGTTTCCTGAATACAACTAAAGTCTTCAAGGGACAGATTACCAGGGGCAGGAGTCTGGGGACCATGATTTCAGGGTACATCTAGGTCAGTTGGCATAACAAAGTTTATTAAGAAAACGTTCTGCATCCTATTTTGGTGAGTGGTGTATGGGGTCTTAAAAGCTAGCTAGTATGTCCCAACCCATCTGGAGCAAAGGAAAATGAACACCAAAGAGTCAAGGAAAATGAACACCAAAGAGTCAAGGAAAATATTAGCCCAAGAGACAGAAAGGGCCACATAAATCAGAGACTCCATCAGCCTGAGGCCAGAAGAGCTAGATGGTGCCTGGTTACCACCAATGTATGCCCTGATGGTGAACACAACAGAGAGCCCCTGATGGTGCAGGAGAGAAATGGGGTGCAGAACTCAAATTCTACTAAAACTAGACTTAATGGTCTGACTGAGACTGGAGGGACCCTGGAAGACTTGGCCCTCAGGCTCTCTGTTAGCACAAAACTAAAAACTAAAACCATTTTCAAAGCTAATTCTTCAGACTAAGATTAGACTGGACTCTAAGACATAAAATGATATATGTGAAGCGTGTGTTTCTTAGCTCAAGTAGATACATGAGACTGGGTGGGCAGCTTCTGCCTGGAGGCGAGACGAGAAGGCAGAAAGGGACTGGAGCCAGTTGAAAGGACATGGGAGATCCAAGGTGGAAAGGGGGAGTGTGCTGTCACATTGTAGGGACAGCAGCTAGGGTCACACAACAATGTGTACATAAATTTTTGCATGAGAAACTAACTTAACTGTAAACTTTCACTTAAAAGACAATAAAAAAATAAATAAAACTGGCAGCAGCTTAGAACACTGTGAGAAAATATTCACTGGTAGATATAAAAGGTGATTTGGGCTTAGCAAATATGTAGTTTATTTTTCTAACAAGGTTGTAGGGTTTTTATTATTATTATTACTTCTCTCAACTTTCATTCAGATCTAATGACTTACCATGCAATAATTCTAGTCATTTTGTTAGAGATATTAACCCATGGAGAGCTAATGCTTGTAAAAAGCAAACGTTAACTTTAAAACAATAAAGCCACAGAGACAGCCCTATAATATATGCAACAGAATTGAAATCATTTCCCTTTTTTCATTTGAAATAAGTGAATATACAGCGAAAGGGCATTGGGGTTGAAGATCATCCTGGAGGTGACCTAACCCAATCTGTGCTTTGAGAGAAAGAGAAACTGAGGTTTTTTGGAACCACTGAATTTTACTTGAAAGGCTGACATCCTCAAAGTCCCATAGCTGCCTTGTGGAAGAACAACTTAATTATATTTCTCAACTAGAGGTGAAAAGTCCCAGTGAGTAACAGTGGTTTACTTAGATATTTGTGTAGGCTTAACCATGAGACTTCAAATAAGCCTTCCTTGGTCCAGCGAAAGCTGTGAGTCGATGAAAGAGTACAAGCGTTTAGGGTCCTGTCACTGTATGGCCCAACTTTATTACAACTTCAAAAGAAGAATAATTGTATCTTTCTAGAATCAAAAATACATACTTCTGCCCAAGTAAGTTAGAAGATTTGCGCACAAAGAGAAAGTGTTTCATCAACTCAGATGTGCTAATAATAAATCAGAAATGGCTCAGATCACCTATGGCTAAATGAAATTACAGACCCACAATAGTTTTCTGACCTGTATCCACCAAAATGTCTAAAGGATATTAGAAGACAGCAGGCATGCAACTTGGAAATAATAGAGCAAATATTAGTCTCTCAGGCTGCTTGGTTCAGCTTCAGGCAAATGGGACACCGAACCATATATGTGCTCAGAATGAGAAATATTGGTTTCCAAAGAGCACCGTACTTGACTTTTTCTGTTTGTTTCTAGGGGAATTGTCCTAACTTACTATACAAACACACCACAGTGAGTTTCTCAGTCATCTGGTACTCACCAAATCTCTTTGCTTTAGGATCCCGTGTTGTCAGAAATATGGACAGTGAAGTTAATATTCTAAAAATCAAAGTCAGGCCTGTAAGCTAGTTGTGTGTTGTTAAGAAGAAAAAAAAAAAAAGTCTGAGCCCCACCTTTTTCATAAGAAAGGTGAAGGGAATATGCATAACTGCCTCCCAAATTGTACATGAGAACAAAATATGATGTCTCTAAAGAACAGAGAAAGTGGTCACACAATAGTTATATCATCATCAGCATCAGCGGCAGTGGAGATTCAGTGGGAGAATTCTCACCTTCCGTGGCGGAGAGCCAAGTTCAGTTCCCGCCCTATGCTCCTAATGGGCACCCACCACCTGTCTGTCAGTGGAGGCTGGCGTGTTGCCGCGAAGCTGAACAGGTTTCAGTGGCGCTTCCAGACTAAGACAGAATATGAAGAAACACCTGGTGTATCTACTTCCAAAAACCAGCCAAAGAAAATCCTATGGGTCATAATTGTCAGATCCGCAACTGATCATGGGGATGGTGCAGGACCAGGCAGCATTTTGCTCCATTGTGCATAGGGTTGGCATGAACCTAGGGCTGAGTCAATAGCAGCTAGCAATAACATGTCATTATTATCCTTATTTCATGCTCAGGTTACATGAAACTATGGCTCACTCAAAAGTTTTAAAAATTGCTTTTTTGAGACATTTCTAGAGGGAAAGAAACCAATGAGAGTGTAATTAAAAATAAATAAATAAAAACCAGAAGAGTGTGTTGTTCTGCTGAGAGAGTCTGCTATGAGAGCCAAAATTGTTTTGTTAAAGGGGATACCTTCTAGCTACCGACACCAAAATCACCTTCGGTCAGCAGACCAAAGTGCAGAAGCCTCTCCTCTTGTGGGTGCTGAGCATGCTGGTAATTTCTCAAGAAGTAGCTCTATACTATCACATTTAGAGGTTAAGTTAAATGATCCTGAATCATGGATTGCTTCCTGTCAATATCAATCAGCTATGAAAATTTAAATTCCACATATATAACAGCTAAACATGTTATCATCCTTATATCCTCTTTAACTACGAGCTATCTAACTTGTTTTAAGAACTCATTTTCAGAGTGTCAAATGGCAAAGAAAACATGTATTAGGAATTAAGAGGGAGTGATGTCACAGCTTTTGTGACCCAGGTATGTACGTGTTCCTCCTTTGATACATGGTGGGCTCTCCCTTTGGCCATAGATACTCGGATAGAAACTATCACATGAAGACGTCTGTCTTTGGTATTCCAAATTTATTATTCTATACTTTCTGATTTATTCATATATCTGTAAATGTAATTCAAGAGATAAATGTAAAGTACTTTACCCCTTAAAAATGCAATTTATTATGCTAAAAGTAAAAAATATATATATTTAGTAAATAAAAATACGAGTGTTAAATATGATGCAAAAAAGAAAAGTTTCACCAAAGGAAAAATAATGCTTTGATTTGAAAGGGTAGGGATATAGCAGAAAAACTATGTTAGGTAGCTAGTATTACACACAAGACACATCCAAGGCAGAAAGAAATAACTGTGTTACAAAAATGAAATAGAAGAAGTAAATATCTACTGTGTATTAAGTGCTTCCGGTATTGTTTTTCATTTTAACCTCAGGGTAATTCTGATAGGTAGACATTTTCTTCCTTTTACAGAAACAAAAAAAAAAGAAAAGTGCTAATACTTTCTGAATATCACAAGTTTAACCAAAAAACAAAACCAAAAACATACCTATTGCCGTCGAGTTGATTCCAACTCATAGCAACCCTATAGGACAGAGTAGAGCTGCCCCATATGATTTCCAAGGAGCAGATGGTGGGTTCCAACTGCTGACCTTTTCGTTAGCAGCCATAGCTCTTAACCACTGCTCCACCAGGGTTTTCATCACAGGTTTAGTCAACTATAATAAGTTGCCCCAATATTTGAATACATGTGTTTCTAATTCAAACTTAATATCTTTCACTCGTTTGGTTCTTTGCTTTTCACCTACATCTAGCAGTCTCTTCCCTATTGGATCCAACAATTTTTATTTGTTTCTTTTTAAATCAACATTTTAAATCAACTCTATACGGGTATAACTTACGTATAATAAACTGTCCATTATGAATTGAATTGTGTTCCCAAAGAGTTATATTCAAATCCTAACATCTGTACCTGGGAATGTGACTCTATTTGGGAAGACAGATTTTCTTTTTTTTTTATTAACTTTTATTGAGCTTCAAGTGAACGTTTACAAATCAAGTCAGTTTGTCACATATAAGTTTATATACATCTTACTCCTTACTCCCACTTGCTCTCCCCCTAATGAGTCAGCCCTTCCAGTTTCTCCTTTCGTGACAATTTTGCCAGCTTCCAACTCTCTCTATCCTCCCATCACCCCTCCAGACAGGAGATGCCAACACAGTCTCAAGTGTCCACCTGATATAATTAGCTCACTCTTCATCAGCATCTCTCTCTTACCCACTGTCCAGTCCCTCTCATGTCTGATGAGTTGTCTTTGGGAATGGTTCCTGTCCTGGGCCAACAGAAGGTTTGGGGACCATGCCCACCAGGATTCCTCTAGTCACAGTCAGACCATTAAGTATGGTCTTTTTACGAGCATTTGGGGTCTGCATCCCACTGATCTCCTGCTCCCTCAGGGGTTCTCTGTTGTGCTCCCTGTCAGGGCAGTCATCCATTGTGGCCGGGCACCATCTAGTTCTTCTGGTCTCAGGATAATGTAGGTCTCTGGTTCATGTGGCCCTTTCTGTCTCTTGGGCTCCTAGTTGTCGTGTGACCTTGGTGTTCTTCATTCTCATTTGCTCCAGATGGGTTGAGACCAATTGATGCATCTTAGATGGCCGCTTGTTAGCATTTAAGACCCCAGACGCCACATTTCAAAGTGGGATGCAGAATGTTTTTATAACAGAATTATTTTGCCAATTGACTTAGAAGTCCCCTTAGAGCATGGTTCCCAAACCCCCGCTCTTGCTCCACTGACTTTTGAAGCATTTATTTTATCCCGGAAACTTCTTTGCTTTTGTTCCAGTCCAATTGGGCTGACCTTCCATGTATTGAGTGTTGTCCTTCCCTTCACCTAAAGCAGTTCTTATCTACTAACTAATCAGTAAAAAACCCTCTCCCTCCCTCCCTCCCTCCCCCCCTCATAGCCACAAAAGTATGTGTTCTTCTCAGTTTATACTATTTCTCAAGATCTTATAATACTCGTCTTATACAATATTTGTCCTTTTGCCTCTGATTGATTTCGCTCAGCATAATGCCTTCCAGGTTCCTCCATGTTATGAAATGTTTCACAGATTCGTCACTGTTCTTTATCGATGCATAGTATTCCATTGTGTAAATATACCACAATTTGTTTACCCATTCATCCGTTCATGGACACCTTGGTTGCTTCCAGCTTTTTGCTATTGTAAACAGAGCTGCAATAAACGTGGGTGTGCATATATCTCTTTGTGTGAAGGCTCTTGTTTCTCTAGGGTATATTCCGAGGAGTGGGATTTCTGGGTTGTATGGTAGTTCTATTTCTAACTGTTTAAGATAACGCCAGATAGATCTCCAAAGTGGTTGTACCATTTTACATTCCCACCAGCAGTGCATAAGAGTTTCAATCTCTCTGCAGCCTCTCCAACATTTATTATTTTGTGTTTTTTGGATTAATGCCAGCCTTGTTGCAGTGAGATGGAATCTCATTGTAGTTTTAATTTGCATTTCTCTAATGGCTAATGATTGAGAACATTTTCTCATGTATCTGTTAGCTGCCTGAATATCTTCTTTAGTGAAGTGCGTGTTCATATCCTTTGCCCACTTCTTGATTGGGTTGTTTGTCTTTTTCTGGTTGAGCTTTGACAGAATCATGTAGATTTTAGAGATCAGGCGCTGGTCGGAGATGTCATAGCTGAAAATTCTTTCTCATTCTGTAGGTGGTCTTTTTACTCTTTTGGTGAAGTCTTTACATGAGCACAGGTGTTTGATTTTTAGGAGCTCCCAGTTATCTGGTTTCTCTTTGTCATTTTTGGTAATGTTTTGTATTCTGTTTATGCTTTGTATTAGGGCTCCTAGGGTTGTCCCAATTTTTTCTTCCATGATCTTTATCGTTTTAGTCTTTATGTTTAGGTCTTTGATCCACTTGGAGTTAGTTTTTGTGCTGGGTGTGAGGTATGGGTCCTGTTTCATTTTTTTGCAAAAGGATATCCAATTATGCCAGCACCATTTGTTAAAATGACTATCTTTTCCCCAATTAGCTGACACTGGGCCTTTGTCAAATATCAGGTGCTCATATGTGGTTGGATTTATATCTGGGTTCTCAATTCTGTTCCACTGGTCTATGTGCCTGTTGTTGTACCAGTACCAGGCTGTTTTGACTACTGTGGCTGTATAATAGGTTCTGAAATCAGGTAGAGTGAGACCTCCCACTTTTCTTCTTCTTTTTCAGTAATGCTTTGCTTACCTGAAGTTTCTTTCCCTTCCATATGAAGTTGGTGATTTGTTTCTCTATCACCTTAAAAAATGACATTGGAATTTAGATTGGAAGTGCATTGTATGTATAGATGGCTTTTGGCAGAATAGACATTTTTACTATGTTAAGTCTTCCTATCCATGAGCAAGGTATGTTTTCCACTTAAGTATGTCCTTTTTAATTTCTTGTAGTAGAGCTTTGTAGTTTTCTTTGTATAGGTCTTTTACATCCTTGGTAAGATTTATTCCTAAGTATTTTATCTTCTTGGGGGCTACTGTGAATGGTATTGATTTGGTTATTTCCTCTTCGCTGTTCTTTTTGTTGATGTAGAGGAATCCAAGTGATTTTTGTATGTTTATTTTATAACCTGAGACTCTGCCAAACTCTTCTATTAGTTTCAGTAGTTTTCTGGAGGATTCCTTAGGGTTTTCTGTGTGTAAGATCATGTCATCTGCAAATAGAGATAATTTTACTTCCTCCTTGCCAATCTGGATGCCCTTTATTTCTTTCTCTAGCCTAATTGTCCTGGCTAGGACTTCCAGCACAATGTTGAAAAAGAGTGGTGATAAAGGGCATCCTTGTCTGGTTCCCGTTCTCAAGGGAAATGCTTTCAGGTTCTCTCGGTTTAGAATGATGTTGGCTGTTGGCTTTGCATAAAAAAAAAAAAAAAATAGATGCCCTTTGTTATGTTGAGGAATTTTCCTTCAATTCCTACTTTGGTGAGAGTTTTTATCATAAAAGGGTGTTGGACTTTGTCAAATGCCTTTTCTGCATCAATTGATAAGATCATGTGGTTTTTGTCTTTTGTTTTATTTATGTGATGGATTACATGAATGGTTTTTCTGATATTAAACCAGCCTTGCATACCTGGTATAAATCCCACTTGATCGTGGTAGATTATTTTTTTGATATGTCGTTGAATTCTATTGGCTAGAATTTTGTTGAGGATTTTTGCATCTATGTTCATGAGGGTTATAGGTCTGTAATTTTCTTTTTTTGTGATGTCTTTACCTGGTTTTGGTATCAGGGAGATGGTGGCTTCATAGAATGAGTTGGGTAGTATTCCGTCATTTTCTATGCTTTGAAATACCTTTAGTAGTAGTGGTGTTAGCTCTTCTCTGAAAGTTTGGTAGAACTCTGCAGTGAAGCCGTCCGGGCCAGGGCTTTTTTTGTTGGGAGTTTTTTGATTACCATTTCAATCTCTCTTTTTTTTTTTTTTTTTATGGGTCTATTTAGTTGTTCTACTTCTGATTGTGTTAGTTTAGGTAGGTAGTGTTTTTCCAGGAATTCATCCATTTCTTCTAGGTTTGCAAATTTGTTAGAGTACAATTTTTCGTAATAATCTGATATGATTCTTTTAATTTCAGTTGGGTCTGTTGTGATGTGGCCCTTCTCGTTTCTTTTTCGGGTTATTTGTTTCCTTTCCTGTATTTCTTTAGTCAGTCTAGCCAATGGTTTATCAATTTTGTTAATTTTTTCAAAGAACCAGCTTTTGGCTTTGTTAATTCTTTCAATTGTTTTTCTGTTCTCTGATTCATTTAGTTCAGCTCTAACTTTTATTATTTGTTTTCTTCTGGTGCCTGATGAATTCTTTTGTTGCTCAGTTTCTATTTGTTCAAGTTGTAGGGACAGTTCTCTGATTTTGGCTCTTTCTTCTTTTTGTATGTGTGTATTTATCAATATAAATTGGCCTCTGAGCACTGCTTTTGCTGTGTCCCAGAGGTTTTGATAGGAAGTATTTTCATTCTCGTTGCATTCTATGAATTTCCTTATTCTCTCCTTGGTGTCTTCTATAACCCAGTCTTTTTTCAGGAGGGTATTGTTCATTTTCCAAGTATTTGATTTCTTTTCCCTAGTTTTTCTGTTATCGATGTCTAGTTTTATCGCCTTGTGGTCTGAGAAGATGCTTTGTAATATTTCAATGTTTTGGATTCTGGAAAGGTTTGTTTTATGACCTAATATGTGATCTATTCTAGAGAATGTTCCATGTGCACTAGAAAAAAAAGTATATTTTGCAGCAGTTGGGTGGAGAGTTCTGTATAAGTCAATGAGGTCAAGTTGGTTGATTGTTGTAATTAGGTCTTCCATGTCTCTCTTGAGCTTCTTACTGGATGTCCTGTCCTTCTCTGAAAGTGGTGTGTTGAAGTCTCCTACTATAATTGTGAGATGTCTATCTCACTTTTCAGTTCTGTTAAAATTTGATTTATGTATCTTGCAGCCCTGTCATTGGGTGCGTATTTATTTAATATGGTTATGTCTTCCTGATCAATTGTCCCTTTTATCATAATGTAGTGTCCTTCTTTATCCTTTGTGGTGGATTTAAGTCTAAAGTCTATTTTGTCAGAAATTAATATTGCTACTCCTCTTCTTTTTTGCTTATTGTTTGCTTGATATATTTTTTCCCATCCTTTGAGTTTTAGTTTGTTTGTGTCTCTAAGTCTAAGGTGTGTCTCTTGTAGGCAGCATATAGACGGATTGTGTTTCTTAATCCAGTCCGAGACTCTCTGTCTCTTTATTGGTGCATTTAGTCCATTTCCATTGAGCTTAATTATAAATAAGTGTTTAGTGTTGTCATTTTGATGCCTTTTTATGTGTGTTGTTGACAATTTCATTTTTCCACATACTTTTTTGTGCTGAGACGTTTTTCTTATTAAATTGTGAGATCCTCATTTTCATAGTGTTTGACTTTATGTTTGTTGAGTTGTTATGTTTTTCTTGGCTTTTATCTTGAGTTATGGAGTTGTTATATCTCTTTGTGGTTACCTTAATATTTACCCCTATTTTTCTAAGTAAAAACCTAACTTGTAATGTTCTATATCGCCTCGTATCACTCTTCATATGGCAGTTCTATGCCACCTGTATTTAGTCCCTCTTTTTGATTATTGTGAACTTTTACATTTTGACTTCAATGATTCCCTGTTATGAGCATTTTTTTTTTAATTAATCTTAATTTGTTTTTGTGATTTCCCTATTTGAGTTGATATCAGGATGTTCTGTTTTATGACCTCGTGTTGTGCTGATATCTGATATTATTGGTTTTCTGACCAAACAATATCCTTTAGTATTTCTTGTAGCTTTGGTTTGGTTTTTGCAAATTCTCTAAACTTGTGTTTATCTGTAAATATCTTAATTTTGCCTTCATATTTCAGAGAGAGTTTTTCTGGATATATGATCCTTGGCTGGCAGTTTTTCTCCTTCAGTGCTCTGTATATGTCGTCCCATTCCCTTCTTGCGTGCATGGTTTCTGCTGAGTAGTCTGAACTTATTCTTATTGATTCTCCCTTGAAGGTGACCTTTCTTTTCTCCCTGGCTGCTTTTAAAATTTTCTGTTTATCTTTGGTTTTGGCAAGTTTGATGATAATATGTCATGGTGTTTTTCTTTTTGGATCAATCTTAAATGGGGTTCGATGAGCATTTTGGATAGATATCCTTTTGTCTTTCATGATGTCAGGGAAGTTTTCTGTCAGGAGATCTTCAACTATTTTCTCTGTGTTTTCTGTCCCCTCTCCCTGTTCTGGGACTCCAATCACACGCAAGTTATCCTTCTTGATGGAGTCCCACATGATTCTTAGGGTTTCTTCATTTTTTTTCATTCTTTTATCTGTTTTTTTTTCCAGCTATGTTGGTGTTAATTCCCTGGTCCTCCAGATTTCCCAGTCTGCATTCTAATTGCTCGAGTCTGCTCCTCTGACTTCCTATTGCATTGTCTAATTCTGTAATTTTATTGTTAATCTTTTGGATTTCTACATGTTGTCTCTCTATGGATTCTTGCAACTTATTAATTTTTCCACTGTGTTCTTCAATAATCTTTTTGAGTTCTTCAACTGTTTTATCAGTGTGTTCCTTGGCTTTTTCTGCAGTTTGCCTTATTTCGTTTGTGATGTCTTGAAGCATTCTGTAAATTAGTTTTTTATATTCTGTATCTTCATTTGGGAAAGATTTTGATTCTTTAGTTTGGGGGGTTGTAGAAGCTGTCATGGTCTGCTTCTTTATGTGGTTTGATATCGACTGCTGTCTCCGAGCCAACACTGGGAAAATTGTTTTTCCAGAAATTCTGCTAAAAAAAAATGCAGTCACATCCCTATCAGAACTGCCTTTGGATTATAACCGCCACCTTGTTCCCTGTAAGGATGAAAGTCCAAGATTTGGATCGTATATGCTTGGCTGTAGCTGGTTCTGTGTTTTTAGTCCAATTAGGCATAGATTTTTGGTTCCTGGGTTTTTTGTGGTTCCTTCTCTCAGGCCAGAAGAGTGGGTTAGGAAAAGACCAGAATAATAAAAAAAAAAAAAAAAAGGGGTGGGGGGAAGCAAAGCCGCTGCGGAGCCGGAGCTGTTCTCCCTCTGGCTCAGGAAATTCCAATGTTAATTAAGCCACCTGGGGAGGGTGGGGGAGGGATCAGAGAGATAGGAGAGTAGCACCTCGGAATATAGCCAGAGTTGCTTGTCTTGCTTGGGATGACTATTATATCTGAGATTCCCGAGGGGCGTGTCGCCTATGTGTGTTGGCTGTGTGGAGATTGCCCCTGGAGATCTGGCCCGCTGAAGCCCCGGTCGGATCCTCTGCTGCCAGTCCAAATCCTAGCGTCAAGGTTCCCCTGCTGGGACGCTTTACTCTTGGCTCCAAAATCAGTCGCTGCCTCCCGGCAATTTCTCGTCCCGCCAGCCGCATCACCGCACCGCCCTTGCATACCGGCTGGGCCCCCTGTTGGGGGTAGTTCAGGGGAGTAGGGCTGCGCCCCATGCTTGCACCGTGACAGCGCCCAGTGAAATACCCGGCTCCAGGGTTCCCCGGCTGGGACGCAGCACTCCCAGCTCCAAAACCATTCACTGCCTCCCGGGGAGTTCTCCCACCAGCCACGTCACCATGCCGCCTGCGCGAACAGGCTGGGCTCCCTCCCGGGTTCAGTTCAGGGGGGTAGGGTTGCGCCCCTTGTTTGCGCCATCACAAGATTTATGAGTTCAGCTCCCCTGGGCTCAGATGCCCGGCGCCAAGGTTACCTGACTGGGATGCTGGCTCCAGGCTCCGAAAACAGTCGCTGCTTCCCCGTATTTGTTCGTTTTCTGTCTCTAAATCTGTGTTTGTTGTTCAGGGTTCGTAGATTGTTATGTATGTGATCGATTCACTTGTTTTTCCGAGTCTTCGTTGCAAGAGGGATCCGGGGTAACGTCTACCTAGTCCGCCATCTTGGCCCCGCTCTTTTGTTATATTAATGAAATCAAACCAGAGTAGGGTTCTATACCTAATCACCTCTCAGAGATGTCTTACCAAAAAAGCAGAAGAGATACAGAGGACAAGCAAAAGAATGGCAAGAATTGCTGGCAGAGACCAGAAAGAAGAGAGAGGCCCATAGAACAAACAAACATGGCTGATACACTGCTTCTTGTTATGGAAGCACTAAGTAATTAAGACACCATCCATTTCAATTGTACAATTTAATGAGTTTTCACAGATGTATACAGTACTGAAACCACTCCCATAATCAAGATGTAGATTTCCTTCACTCCCAAAACATTCCTCATTCCCTTTCATAGTCCATCTCCTTGTCTATACTAAGCCATAGGGAATCACTGGTTTCCTGTCCGATACTATATATTAGTGAAAATTTTCTAAAACTTCGTTTAAATGGGAATCAGACCGTACGTATTCTGATGAGTCTGGCTTCTTTAACTCCATATTATGATTTTGAGAGCTCTGGTGATGTGGTGGTTAAAAGCACTTGGCTGCAAACCAACAGGTTGGTGGTTCAAAACCACCAGCAGCTCTGAGGGAGAAAGATGTGACAATCTGCTTCCATACAGATTTACAGCCTTGGAAACTATGGGGTCGCTATGAGTCACAATCAACTGGACAGCAGTGGGTTTGATTTTTTTTTTTTGGTTTTTGGTTGTTGCAGGTATCAATAGTTTGATAATTTTCACTGCCAGACAGTATTTTATTGTACAAATATACAATATTTTGTCTATCCAGTCAACTTTTGGACATTTGATTGTTTCTAACATTTCACTATCAGGAATAATGCTTCTATGAATATTTATGTACAAATACTTGAGTGGACATATCTTGTTGCTTTTCTTCAGTAAATACCTAGGAGTCGAATGGATTCACCTTAAAGTAGTATATGTTTAACTTTCAGAGAAACTGTTAAAAAGAGTTTTCAAAAGTGGTTGCAGCATTTTAACTTTGGTCAAGCACTTGCTATTATCTGTCTCTATACTTATTAGACATTCAGTAAGTAATGAGAAGTATTTCATTGTGATTTTAATTTGCTTTTCCCTAATAACTGGCTAGTGGTGTAGAACATATTTTCATACACTTTTTCATCATTCATTTATCTTCTTTGTGAAGTACCAGAGTCAATGATTTACCCATTTTTAAAAATTGAATTGTCTTCTTTTTCAATTGACAGGGTTCTTTTTATACTCTGGATATAGTTCTTCTGTTAGATATTGTGAATATTTCCTCCAAGTTTATCTTCATTCTCTGTCTCTTCTTAACATAGTCATGACAAGAAAAAAGTATTTTAATTTTGAAAATGTCCAGTTATTTCTTTTTATAATCACTGTTTTTTCTTATCATATCAGTAAATCTTTGCCTAATTAATGTTTTCTCCTAGAAAATAGATTGGATCTTTTTAGTTGCTTTAGGTTTGCATTGTTCTTTTTCAAGCTTCTCATGGTGAAACCTAAAATCAGTGAATTTAATCATTTCTTTATTTCTAATATAAAAAGTTTAAATAAGACATTTCCATCTAAGCTCTGCTTTGAGGATTTTGGTTTTCAGCAGTTTGGCTGTAATGCTCAGATGTAGTTTTCTTCATATTTATCATATTTAGAGTTTTCTGAGCTTGTTCCTCAAAATTTTTGTTTTTCAATAATTCATAAAACTTTTGCCATCATTTCTTCATATATTTATTTTTTTGCTCCATATTGTCTTTCCTAACCATTTGTGAATCCAATAAATGTATGTTAGACCTTCAATTTTTTTTCCATCACCATGAGATCATTTTTTCTTTTTGCTGTTGTTGTTCTTTTTCTCTCTCTATTCTTTTCTTTATTCTGATAATTTAAACTGATTATTTTCAAGTACACTGACTCTTTTTTCTATCATTTCCTTCTATGTTTAAATGTAATCAATGTTTTTTTCTTTCATGTCAAGTATTTTAATTTTGCCTTCCAAGATTTCTGTTTGGTACTCATATATTTTATTTCTTAGCTGAGATTTTCTTTTTTTCATACATTTGCTAAGAATATGCTTATTTACTTCATCAATCACAGTTATTATGCCTGTTTTAAAGTCCTTGTCTGATAATACAAACACATGAGTCATCTCGAGGTTGGCCTCCATGGACTGTTTTTCCCTTGAACATGGGTCACATTTCCCTGTCAAGATATTTTTTATTATGTCCTAGAGATTTTGTATATCATGGTGTGAAACTCTGAATAGTATTATTTCCTTAAGGAGTGTTAATGTTTTATTTTACTACAAATATTGATAAGTCAAAAAATGATAGCTGTGTTTTAGCTATGTCAATGGCAGTTCGAATCTCAGTTAAGTTCTTTTAGCCTTATAGGTAAAGACCCTTTTGGATTTGCCTTGCACATGAGTAGTTCAGAGATCAACCGGCAAAAGATGTGTAAACCAAAATCCATTGCCATAGAGTCGATTCCAACTTATAGTGACCCACAGAGTACAGCTGCCCCATAGGCTTTCCAAGGCTGTAAATCATTACAAAAACAAACTGTCACATCTTTCTCTCGTGGAGTGGCTGGTGGGTTCTGACTGCTGACCTTTTGGTTAGCAGCTGAGGGCTTAACCATTGTGTCACCAGGGCACCTAAAGATGGGTAAAGAATTTGTGATTTCAAGTTCTTCTCTGGTTCTCACCTTGTTGGAATGCCCCCTAACTTTTCAGCAGCTGTGGATGTCCTATTCTCTGTGCTCTGGTTTATCACACCAGAAAGAGCAGGTTCTCTATTGAAGTTTTTACCTCACTGCAGTGTACCACAACTCTGATCTGCCCTCAGGATGAAGTTGACAAACACTCCTTTTAAATTTTGATTCATGTTCCAAATCAGCCTACTTCTGTAGTCTTTATAGAGCATTCAGGTGATTTTGTTATATATAGTATTAAGGAAGACCGAAGAAGAATTGAAGCCTTTGAATTATGGTGTTGGTGAAGAATATCGAATATACCATGGACTGCCAAAAGAATGAACAAATCTGTCATTGAAGAAGTACAGCCAGAATGCTCCTTAGAAGCATGGATGGCAAAACTTCATCTCACCTACTTTGGAGGGACTAGTGCCTTGAAAAGGACACTATGTTTTGTAAAGTAGAGAATCAGCAAAAAAGAGAAAGACTCTCGACAAGATGAATTGACGCAGTGGCTGCCAACAATGGGCTCAAGCATAGCAGAGATTGTGGGGATGGCGCAGGACCAGTTGGTGTTTCCTTCTGTTGTGCATAGGATCACTATGAGTTGGAGCTGACTCAACTGCACTGAACTACAACATAGTGTAAAGGGTTTATCTTTGGAAAAATGGTCTGCTGTAACCTTAAACCAGTATACCAAAAGCAGAACTCTCATAAAAATGTTTTTTTTTTGTTACTATTAGCAAATAGCAAATAATTAAAACATTTACTCATTAGTAGCCTGAAATGAAATTCATGGTTTATATAATTTACCTGTTCACTTAAAAACAAAACAATCAAAAAGCTAAACTAAAACAAACATTACCATGCCTTAACTATAAAATGAACAACAATTAGAAAGGAAAAACTTAAGTATGAAATATTTTGGTGATTCTACTTCTACCTAGGATATGGGAAGCTTTAAAGAGCTTCTTCCCCCCACCCCCCACCCAGTGCCCAGTGCCGTCAAGTCAATACCAACTCATCGCTACCCTATAGGACATAGTAACTAGTAAAAGCCAGATAATATAACTTTTTGTGTTCTTGTCATACCCCGGAATTCTTGGGGCAATCACACTGCCTGAAATATAAGGAAAGATAGGTGTCCTTAAAGAGAACTGGGATTTGCAAGCCCTGGTTGACTTGAGGCAGAACACAAAATGGGAAGAATTAAACTAAATTTTGTAAATAGCTCAGACAGGAGAATTAAGATATTTTTAAAATGGATAGCTAAAGCCTGAGCATGGGCTAGCATGAAGGTATAGAACTGGGAACAGCAGACACAAGAGCCATTTGCATGCCTTTTTCTATGGACCTTTTATGAAAACCCACAAGAAATATAGGAAACAGGGTGGGAAACTGCAGAAAGCTTCTTTCAGTGTAGAATGGCTGGAGGAGGAACAAGGCCACTGCTGTAGGAATGGCACAAAGTCCCAGCTGGACTCTTTCCTGGACTCTTCTAGCGAACAAAAGCTTTAAACTATTTGGGAAATAGAAACCAGCCCTGTCACTCCAAGGACACAGTGAAGATCTATTGTAAGTGTGGGAAGAGTAAAAGAAGGAATCCTCTACCAGTGGGAGAAGAGCAGGACTCCAAACCAGGCCCATAAGGTGGCCTCCTACAATTGGGGAAAAGGCAGGAAGCTCTTTGTTGCATGAGTCTCACCAAAGGTACAAGGCATAGTTTGGCAGCTACAGGAAGGGGAGGCAGGATCACTGACAAGGTCTCTACCAAGAGACCCAGGAATTCAGTACCTGCTTAAGACTGAGGCTGGCCCTATCTTTCTGCCCACCTGGAGCCAGGTAAGAAAGCACACAATCACAACCAATCTGTTGCTGAGGTAAGGCGAGAGCGTGAAGAGAACCTGAGAAGCAGGTGTGCAAGGATGTCCAAAACACACATGTGACAGATCCCCTACCTTAAGCACCAAGTAACAATGGAGGAATTGGACTCTAGTAGTGGATTGGAGGTATATGCATTAGTTACCTATTTTTCTTGTTAGTTGCTGTCAAGTTGATTCTGACTCACGGCGACTCCAAGTGTTCAGGGTAGAACTGCTCCACAGGGTTTTCAAAGCAAATCACCAGGTCTTAGTTCCAAGGCACCTCTGGGTGGGGTTGAACCACCAAATTTTCGGCTAGTGGTGTACCACTTAACCATTTGTGCCACCCAGGGACTCCTAGTTATCTGGGTAACTACATAACAAATTAAGCCAAAACTTAGTAGTTTAAAATAATATGCATTTATTATCACATCATTTCTGTGGATCTGAAATACAGGAGCAGCTTGACTAAGTGGCTTTGTCTTGTGGCCACATAGGTTGCAGACAAGATGTTGTCTGGTCTATAGTCATCTTCAGACTTGACTGAGGCTATATGACACAATTCCAGGATAGCTCACTCATATTGCTATAGGCTGGAAGCCTCAGTTCCCCACTTTCTTTTCTTGATGAGGTTAAAAAAAAGAGAAAATTCCAAAGAATATACTAAAGCTACTAGAACTAACAAGCTAATTTAGCTTGTTTACAGAATGTAGGTTAAATGTGTGTATTGGAAATGCAAATAAAGCAGTACTATAAAAAAAAATTTTTTTTTATTGGCAGTAATCATGAAGTATAACAATAAACATGAAATCTAACAATGGATGTGCTTGACCTATATATTGAAACATATGACATACTTTTTTGGGAAAAAAATAAAACAAGAGAACCTAAACACATGGAGAGATACATGAATAGATCAAAAGACCTAATATTGTTAAGATATTAATTGTCCCCAAACTAACCTATAGACTCAAAACAATCACCCCAGCCCCCCAAAAAACCCAGCATAGATTTTTGTATTTGTTCTTTTTTTTTTTTTTTTTTAATCAGCTAGTTGATTCTAAATAGTCTATAGAAATGTAAAAGAAATAGAATAGTCAAAGCAAGTTTGAAAGAGAACAAGTTTGGAAGACTCTACTTGATTCTAAGACTTACCATAAAGTAATAGTAATTACGACAGTGTAGTATTGCCAAAAATATAGACACCTAGGTCAGTGAAACACAATGAAGGGTAGAAAAATAGTCACATATATATGGTAAATTAATTTTGGACAGAGATGCAAGACATTTCTATGGAGAAAGAATAATGCTTTGTACATGTGGTTCAGGAACAATTGAATATTCAAATGCAAATAATTACCCTCAACCCATACCTTATATCTTACACAAAAATTAACTTGAGATGGACCAAAGACCTAAACATAAACCCTAAAATATAAAGTTACTAGAAAAAACAAAAGAAGAAAAATATTAGTTATCTTTGATTAGATAAATATAACTTAGACACAATACCAAAAATATGATCCACTACAGAAAAAAACAGGGCATCAGGATTGGAGGAAGACTCATTAATAACCTGCAATAGGCAGATGACACAACCTTACTTGCTGAAAGTGAAGAGAACTTATAGCACTGACTGAAGAAGATCAAAGTATGGGTTACACCTCAACATAAAAGAAAAAAAAATCCTCACAACTGGACCAATAAACAACATCATAATAAACGGAGAAAAGATTGAAGTTGTCAAGGATTTCATTTCATTTGGATCCGCAATCAACACCCACGGAAGTGGCAGGCAAGAAATCAAAAGATGCACCAAGAACATTCTTTAAAGAATGGAAAAGCTAATCATTAACTTTATATCGAAAGGGAAGAGGCCCCAGATAAGTAAAGCACTACTGAAGAAAAAGAATTAAGTAGTAGGATTCACACCACGTGAACTCAGAATCTATTATATAGCTATGGTAGTCAAAACAGCCTGGTACTAGTGCAATGACAGATACATTGACCAATGGAATAGAATGTAGAACACAGATGTAAATCCACCCACCTATGGTCACTTGATATTCAACAAGGGCCCAAAGTCCATCAAATGGGAAAAAGACAGGTGTTTTTGTTTTTTGCTTTTAACAAATAGTGCTGGCAAAACAGGATGTCTATTTGCAAAATAATGAAACAGGACCCATACCTCACACCATACACAAAAACTAATTGAAAATGGATCAAACAGTTAAATATAAAACCAAAAACTATAAAGATCCTAGAACAAAAAATAAGACCAAGAGTAGATGCCCTAATACACAGCATTAAAAGAATACAAACCATAACTAACAACACACAAACTCCATAAAATAAGCTAAATTACTGGGATTTTCTAAAGATTAAACTCTTATGCTTATCAAAAGGCTTCACCAAAAGAGTAAAAAGAGAACCTACAGACTGGGAAAAAAAAAATTGGCTATGACAAATCCAACAAAGGTCTTATCTCTAAAATCTACAGGAAAATACAACACCTCTACAAAAAAAAAAGATAATCCAATTAAAAATGGGCAAAGGAAATGAACTGACACTTTACTAAAGAAGACATTCAAGTATCTAACAGATATATGAGGAAATGCTCCCAATCACTAGCCATTAGAGAAGTGCAAATCAAAACTACAATGAGATACCATCTCACCCCAGCATTACCAGCACGAATTTAAAAAAAAAAAAAAGAAAATAACAAATGTTGAAGAGGCTGTTGGAAGATTGGAACTCTTATGCACTGCTGGTGGGAATGCAAAATGGCACAACCATTTTGGAAAACAATATGGTGCTTCCTTGGAAAGCTACAAATAGAAATACCATATGACCCAGCAATCCCACTCCTAGGAATGTATTCTAGGGAAATAAGAGGCATCACACAAATAGACATATGCACACCCATGTTCATTGCCACATTGTTCACAGTAGTAAAAACATGGAAACAACCTAGATGCCCATCAACAGATGAACAGATAAACTACTGTACATACACACAATGTAGTACTACACAATGATGAATCTGTGAAACATTTCACAACATGGATGAATCTGAAGGGCATTATGCTGAGTGAAATAAGTCAATCACAAAAGGACAAATATTGTATGAGACCACAACTATAAAAACTCATGAAAAGTTTACACACAAAAAGAAACAACTTTTGATGGTTACGAGGAAGGGAGGGGTGGGGATGGAAAAAACATTAAATAGATAAGTGATAACTTTGGTGAAGGGCAAGACAGTACACCATACTGGGAAAGCCAGCACAACTTGTCCAAGGCAAGGTCATGAAAGCTCCATGGATATCTCCAAACTCCCTGAGGGACCAAGTTCTTGGGTTGAGGGCTGTGGGGACCATGGTCTTGGGGAACATCTAGCTCAACTGGCATAATGTAGTTTATAAAGAAAATGTTATACATTCTACTTTGATGAGTAGCATCAGGGTCTTAAAAGACTGTGAGTGCCCATCTAAGATCCTCCACTGGTCTCACACCTTCGGCAGCAAGGGAGAATGAAGAAAACTAAAGACTCAAGGAAAAGTTTAGTCCAAAGGATTAATGGATCACAAGTACCTGGCCTCCACCAGACTGAGTCCAGTACAACAAGATGGTGCCCAGCTACCACAGTTGACTGCTCTGATAGGGATCACAATACAGGGTCCCAGACAGAGGTGGAGAAAAATGTAGAACTAAATTCTAATTTACAAGAAAAGACCAGACATACTGGCCTGTCAGAGACTGGAAAATCCTGAGAGTGTGGTCCCCAGACACACTTTTACCTCAGTAATGAAGTCACTCCTGAGGTTCACCTTTCATCCAAAGACTAGACAGGCCCATAAAACAAAATGAGACTAAAGGGGCACACCAACTGCTGAGCAAGAAGTAGAAGGCAGGAGGGGATAAGAAAGCTGGTAATAGGAAACCCAAGGTTGAGAATGGAGAATGTTGACATGTCGTGGGGTTGTTAACCAATGTCATAAAACAGTATGTGTACTAACTGTTTTATGAGAAACTAGTTTGTTCTGTAAACCTTCATCTAAATTACACTAAAAAGAAAGAAAGAAATCAATAAACGCATTGCATTGGGCAAATCTGCTGCAAGAGACCTCTTTAAAGTGTTAAAAACCAGTGATGTCACTTTAAGGACTAAGTTGAGCCAGACCCAAGCCACGGTATTTTCAATTGCCTCGTATGTGTGCGAATGCTGGGCAATGCATAAGGAAGATGGAAGAAGAATTGATGCCTTTGAATTACGGTGTTGGCGAAGAATATTGAATATATCATAGACTGCCAGAAGAATGTACAAATCTGTCTTGGAAGAAGTATAGCTAGAATGCTCCTTAGAAAGGAGGATGGTGAGATTTCGCCTCTTGTACTTTGGTCGTGTTATGAGGAGGGACCAGTCACTGGAAAAGGACATTATGCTTGGGAGAGTGTCAGTGAAAAAGGGGAAGACCCTCAACGAGATGGACTGACACAGTGACTGCAACAATGAGCTCAAGCATAAAACCAATTGTGAGGACGGCACGGGACCAGGCAATGTTTTATTCTGTTGTACACAGGGTTGCTATGAGTCAGAGTCGACTCCGGGTCACCTAACAACAACAAGGAAAAAACTGTTAAACACACTTCATCAAAGGTGAAAATTTTCACTCTTCAAATGACACTGTTAAGAAATGGAAAAAAAAAGGTCACAAATTAGGAATAGAATATTTGCAAAACAAATATTGGACTAGATATTAGTATGCTAAATGTATTAAAACCACCCCTGAGAAATCAATAATAATCAATTGGACAGAATTTTGAACAGACTTTCCACAAAAGAAGGTATACAGATAAAAAACATGCACATGAAAAGTGCTCAACAATATTTTCCTTTGGGAAATTCAAATTAAAACCGTATTTAGATGTCATTATATACCAATTTTGGAGTCTTGGTGACGCAGTGGTTAAGAGCTTGGCTGCTAACTAAGAGGTTGGCAGTTTGAATCCACCAGCCGATCCTTGGAAATGCTATGGGGCAGTTCTACTCCACCCTGTAGGGTTGCTGTGAGTCGAAACAGACTCTAGGGCACCAGGTTTGTTTGTTTGTTTTCTTTTTTTGGATGTACCAATTATAGTCTCTGGGTGATGCAAACAGTTAATATGCTCAGCTACCAACCTAAGGGTTGAAGATTTGAGTCCTCCCAGAGGTGCCTCACAAGAAAGTCCTGATGATCTACTTCCAAAAAACCAGACACTGAAAATGCAATAGAGCACAATTCTACCCTGACACACACGGGGCTGCCATGAGTCAAAACTGATTCCTTGGCAACTGGTTGGTTTTGGTTTGGTACATATCAACCAGACTAAAAGTGAAAACCAAATCCATTGCCGTAGAGTCATATTCCGACTCATCGCAACCCTGTAGGATAGAGTAGAACTGCCCTATCGGGTTTCCAAGGCTGCAATCTTTACAGGAGCAGGCTGCCACGTCTTTCTCACACAGAGTGGCTGGTGGATTCCAAACGCCGACCTTTCGGTTTGCAGCTGGACACTTTAACCATTAGACTACCAGGGCTCCTTACAAGTTAGACGGGATCAAAAAATTTTCCTTTGTTTGACTGTGCCAAGTACTGGTGAGGATGCAAAGCACCGCCAGTGTGAATGTAAAGTGGTACAAATTCTGTAAAACAGAGTGACAGTATTTTTTTTTTAAGTTAATTATACACTTACCATACAATCCAGAAATTCTATTCCTAGGTAGTCTAATATAAATGAAAATTTATACACACACACACTCATAAGCTATATGCAAATGCTTATAGAGGCTTTATATACAATTAACCCAAAGTGAAAACAATTCAACTGCCTGTCAATGGATAAACTAATACCTGAGAGATACCCATTTAATAGAGTACTTCCTAGCAAGGAAAAACAAAAAAAAAAAATTAACGACAGATACACATTTATCTATCAGTGTGTGTAATATATGTATTATGTGGAAGAAGTTCAGATTTACAATGGGACATGAAAAAATTCGGGGCGTTGGTGCTACTGTTCCCATATCTTGATTTTGATTGTATGTTAGTCAAAATTTATAGAATTGTACGCAAAAAAGGGTAAAGTTAATGAATGAAATTATCCCTCAATAAAAATTAAAACAAAGAGTCTGAATAAAGTGAATTAAAAAGTAATGTGCTATGGAGTAAGGTGTATATAAGCTTATATGTGACAGACTGACTTGATTTGTAAACCTTCACTTAAAGCTCAATAAAAATTATTAAAAAAAAAAAAAGGAATGTGCTTTTCAAAATGTCAGTACTCAGCATGACATTAGGGACTATACTTAAGGAACCTGATGCTCGCACATACGCACCGCACTGTATTACAAAGGCAGAGTGATTCAGGTGTGACGTACTGACAACTCAGATACTACGGGCAGGGTTGCCATCTGCAATGTGATTTTCTGAAATTATAAAAAAGTATTTGTAAACTTCAGAAAATAAGTATGAATTCTCATATATCATATGGTGATTACATTCCTGGAAAACTCACCGTATGTTAAAAAACATGCAACAATGTATGGTGTTAATATAGAAATAGAGTTAGATTCTAGGCTCAGGTAGAAAATGAGTGTCATGTAGTCATTCCAAGCAAAGACTCTTGACCCATATATCCTGGGCTCAAATCCTGAGTTCTGCTCCCTTTTTTAGTTTTGTGACCTTGGGCAAATTACTTAAATCAGGACAGAGTAGAATTGCCCCATAGAATTTCCAAGGACTGCCTGGTGGATTTGAACTGCTGACCTTTTCGTTAGCAGGTGTAGCACTTAACCACTACACCACCAGGGTTTCTGAAGGCCATATAGTACTAAATAATGAAAGACATGAATACTTTTAGTGTGATATCAATTAAATGATATGGAAAACAATAACTATATATATATCTTAAAATTCACTAACTAAATAGCTACAAACCAAATCAAGCAACAACAACAGATTCTGGAAAAGGGGGATAATCTGATTTCTAGAGTTACTACAACATAATATTAAAAATGTCCAGTTTTCACCAAAATTGTGAAGCATGAAAAGAAATAAGAAAGTATGGTCCATTCAGAGGAAAAAAAGAAATTTACAAAAACCATCCCTGAGAAAACATTGACACTGGACCTACTAAAAAAAGACTATACATCAACTTTTAAAAGCTGCTCAAAGATCTAAAAGAAATCATGTACAAAGAAATAATTGAGAACAAAAGATGTTGTTTCAACAAATAAAGAGATAAACATTATGAAATAAAACTAAATAAAAAATTTGGAACTGAAAACTACAGTAACTGAAATGAAAAATTTACTTGAGTGTTTCAATAGCACATTTGAGCAGACAGAAGCAGAAATCAGTGAACATGAAGGTAGGTCAATTGAAATTATACAATATGAGAAGAAAAAAGAATAAATAACAAGGAAAAGAATATAAGAAACTTGTACACCATCAAGCACACCAACATACACATAATGGGAGTTTCAGAACTAGAGGAAAGAAATAAAGGGGAGGAAATAATATCTGAAGAGATAATGGCCAACAACTTCCCAAATTTGGTAACAGACATGAATCTTCACATCTAAGAAGGTCAAAAAACTCCTAGAAGAATAAACTCAAAAACATCCACACCAAGGCATGTTATAATCAAACTGCCTTTAGTCAAAGAGAGAACCTGAAAAGCAGCAAGTAGGAAGTGATTCATCACATGCAAGATATCCTCAGTAAGATTAATAGAAAATTTTACAACAGAAACCATGGAGGCCAGAAGGTAATGGGATAAAATATTTAAAGTGTTGAGAAAGAACAAGCAAAAAAATCATCAATCAATAATTCAATATCTGGTGAAACCATACTTTAAAAATGGAGTGAAAATGAAGACATTCCCAGATAAACAAAAACAGAGAGAGCTTGTTGCTAGTAGCCCTGCCCTACAAGAAATGCTAAAGGGAGTTCATCAAGCTGAAATGAAAGGACACTGGCAGTAACTCAAAACCATATGGAAAAATAAAGAACACCTGTAAAGGTAAACACATGGGTAAACATAAAAGCCAGTATTATTGTTTTATTGGTTGATGAATCCTCTTTTGTTTTCCTATATGATTTAAAAGACAAATACAGAAAACAATAATTATAAATCTATGTTAATGGGTGTGCATTATATTTGTCATCATTAGGTGCTGTCGAATCAGTTCCAACTCATCCCGACGCTGTGTACAACAGGATAAAACTCTGCCCAGTCCTGTGCCATCCTCACAATCATTTCTATGTTTGAGCGAATTTTTGTAGCCACTGTGGTCAATGTATCTCGTTGAGGTTCTTCCTCTTTTTCACTAATCCTCTACCTTACCAAGAACAATGTCCTCCTCCAGGAATTGATCTCTCCTGATAACATGTCCAAACTATGTGAGACTAAGTCTTGCCATCTTCACTTCCAAGGAGCACTCTGGCTGTTCTTCCAAGACAGACTTGTTCATTATTCTAGCAGTCCATGGTATAACAACTATTCTTCACCAACAGTATAATTCAAATGAATCAATTCTTCTTGGTCCTTCCTTATTCATTGTCCAGCTTTCACATGCATATGAGGTTACTGAAAATACTGTGGCTTGGGGCAGACTCACCTAAGTCCTCAAAGTGAGACCTTTGTTTTCAACACTTCAAAGAGGTCTTTAGCAGCAGACTTACCCAATGCAATACGTCGTTTGATTTCTTGGCTACCGCTTCCATGAGTGATGATTGTAGATCCAAGTAAAATGAAATCCTAGACAACATCAATATTTTCTTCTTTTATCGTGATTTTGCTTATCAGTCCAGTCGTGAGGATTTTTGTTTTCTTTATGTTAAAGTGTAATCCCTACTTAAGGCTGTAGTCTTAGATCTTCATCAGTTAGTGCTTCCAAAAAACCAAACCAAACCCATTGCCGTCGAGTTGATTCCAACTCATAGCAACCCTATAGGACAGAGTAGAACTGCCCCATAGAGTTTCCAAGGAATGCCTGGCAGATCTGAACTGCCAACCTTTAGGTTAGCAGGTGTAGCACTTAACCACTATGCCACCCCGGTTTCCTAGTACTTCCAGTCCCCTTCAAATTCATCAAGCAAGGTTGTGTCATCTGGATAATGCAGGTTGTCAATGAGTCTTCCACCAATCCTGATGCTGCCTTCTTCATATAATCTGGATTCTCAGATTATTTGCTCAGCATTCGGATTGAATAAGTATGGTGAAAGGATACAACCTTGGTGCACACCTTTCCTGATTATAAACCACTCAGTATCTACTTGTTCTCTTCAAACAACTGCCTCTTAGTTTATGTACAGGTTCTGCATGAGCACAGTTAAGTATTCTGGAATTCCCATTCTTTACAATGTTATCCATAACTAGTTGTGTTCCATGCAGTCAAATGCCTTTGCATGGTCAATTAAACACAGGCTTAGGTCATTAGTCCTAGGTCTTAGGTCATTAGTGTTCAATGTGTCAAACCTATTCTTGAAATGGTCTCTAAATTCAAGTGGGATGTACTCAAGGCTGTATTTTGGTTCTTACGGACGTGTTTTAATTTTCTTCAGCTTCAACTTGAGCTTGCTTATGTACAATTGATGGTCTGTTGTGCAATTGACCACTGGCCTTGTTTTGATGATATTGAGTTTTTCTATCATCTCTTCACACACATGTGGTTGATTTGATTTCTGTGTTTTCCATCCAGTGAGGACCACATACATAGTCACATTTTATGTTATTGAAAATCGGTATTTGCAATGAAGAAGTTGTTGGTCCTGCAAAATTCTACCATGTGATTGATCTCCTGTGTCATTTCTATCACCAGGGCCATATTGTGCACCTACTGATCCTCCTTTGTTTCTAAATTTGGGATTCCAATCACCAGTAATCATCAGTGCATATTGATTGCATGTTTGAGGAATTTCAGAGCACAGAAGTCGGCAAAAAATCTTCAATTTCCTCATCTTTGGCATTAGTGGTTGGTGCATAAATTTGAATAATTGTTGTATTTACTGGTCTTCCTTGTAGGCATATTGATATTCTATCACTGACAGTATTGTGCTTCAGGATAGATCTTGAAATGTTCTTTTTGACAATGAATATAACGCCATTGCTCCTAAATTTGCTGTTCTCGGCATAGTAGACTATATGACTATCTGATTCAAAAGGGCCAATATTAGTCCATTTCAGCTCACTAATTCCTAGGATATCAATCTTTATGTGTTCCATTTCATTTTTGACATCTTCCAATTTTCCTAGTTTCATACTTCATACATTCTACGTATTAATGGGTGTTTTCAGCTGTTTCTTGTCATTTTGAGAAGTGCCCCATCAGCAAATGAAGGTTCTGAAACCTTTAGTTCATCCACATCATTAAGGTTGACTCCACTTTGAAGAGGCAGCTCTTCAGTAGTTGTATTTGGAGTGCTTTTCAACCTGAGGGGCTCATTTCCCAGCACTATATGAGACAATGTTCCTTCTATATTCACAAGGTTTTAATTGGCCATTTTTTTCAGAAGTAGACCTCCAGGCCCTTCTTCCTAGTCTGTCTTAGTCTGGAAGCTCTGCTGAAACCTGTCTGCATGGGTGATGCTGCTGGTATTTGAAATGCCAGTGGTAAAGCTTCCAGAATCACAGCAACACACATGTTACCACAGTAGACAAACTGATGGGCATGTAAAAATTTAATTTCTGATGATAATGACATAGTGGGAAAGAACAGAGATGTATACGTGCTAAAGTTAAACATGTATTAACTCAAGCTAATGTGTTATAAATTTAAGGTCTTAATTGTAATTCCCAAGGTAAAGACTAAAAACAATAACTAAAATACATAAGACAGAAAACAAATTTTGATTGCAAGAGCTGTAAGGGGTTGGAGAAAATGGAATTAAAAGTAACTGGAACTTTCATGCATTGCTGATAGGAATGTAAAACATTATAGCCCTTTTAGGAAACAGTTGTGGCATTAACTGCTAAAACTGACATAACATTTGCTGTAACCCAATAATTTTACTTATACATAAATATATTATAAACTCATGTCTCCTGGCATCAAGAAACTGTTCCAGAATATCTTCAAAAGCAGGATTCATAATAATCAGATACCAGAAATAACCCAAATACCTATAAACTTAAATAATTAAATAAACTGTGATACAGTCATATGAGAAGATACTATGGAACACTGAAAATTTATGAAGTAGAATTTGATACAATGACATAGATGATTCTCTCAAACATATTAAATTAAAGAATCCAGGCACAAAGGGCAATATAATGTATAATTTCATTTGTATAAAGTTCAAAAATAGTCAAAGATAAAATATAATATTAAAAATCAGGAGGGCCTTTGGGGAAGAAAGAGATGGAAATGAATAAAAATGGTCATGAGTGAAGTGGTTATGAGTGGTGACCTAGTGGTTCCGGCAATACTCCATTTTGACGAGGGTAGTGATTACATAGGAGATTGCTTTGCAATAGTGCATTAAGATTTACATTAAAATGGGAGATAGAAGAAGGAAAATAGAAGACAGAATAAAAGAAAGTGCTAGGTATCACTGTCAAGAATGGTACAATCCAAAACACACTGAGCACTGGCTATGAACATTCTCATTTAATCTTCAGAATTAAAATCAACAAATCAATTTAAAAATGAAGAAACTGATCTGTAGGAAGAGTCAATAGTTTGAGGTCACATTGTTAGTGTGGGATCAGGAAGTGTACTCTTCTTAATTGCTACTATCTTCCATTGATAAAAAAATCTGTTATATGATAAGCACTGTATTAAAAATAGAAATTGTAAAAAGTAAGTTCTGCTCTCGATGATCTTATAGTCTTGTGGAAGAAATGAGGCATACACCTAAAAATCAACAGTATACTAATGTAGCAAGGAATATATTTCTTACGGAATTTAAAGGTGATAAATTTGCATTGAAGATGAAGAATGTATTCACAGCGTACTGGAAGTAGATCTGTCCCTTGAAATATCCAGTGGGTTTTTTTTTTTTTTTCTTGAAATATCAAAGGTAAAAGAAAAAAGACAGATAGGGAATTATATATTTCTTATTCACCAATTTTTGACAAAATACTATGGTTTGGGTATTTTTCTCTACATAACAACACAATGCAGGGAATATATGCTGTGGTATATCCTTCTGCCCTATAGGAGTTATCAGATATTAAAATTAATTGCTAGTGCTGGTGATGTTCACTGAGAATAATTGGGCACAGACCAATTTTCATTGTCCATGTTTTTCAGGGCAAAGATGAGCAGATAATTAAGACACTTATCATTTATCCATTTACTTGAAATGTCTAATTCAAGATTTATAATATTGCTTTGATTTCTAAGCTCCATCTCATTGTCTAAATTTTAGGAACTTAAGAAGTCTGATATACAGTCACAAGTTGATATTCCTGGGAAGAAATTTATTTATTTACTTATTTAAAATTATGAACATGAAACACGGTTATTATAGAAAAAAGTGAACTATAACCCGTAACATTACTGCCACAGAGATAACTCATGAATTCTTGAGGCATTTTGTTTGCAGATATTCTCCTACTCTAGGCCTTCTCTGTGTCTAAATACATTAAAAAAAAAAAAACCTATTGCTGCCGAGTAGATTCCGACTCACAGTGACATTATAGGTCAGAATAGAACAGTCCCATAGAGTTTCCAAGGAGCGCCTGGTAGGATTTGAACTGCAGACATTTTGGTTAACAGCCATAGCACTTAACTGTTACGCCACAATGTTTCCTAAATACATATAAATACACTTATAAAGTTGTTCTCATTTTCTAATGTTTTGCAACTTATTTAATGTGAAATTACGTACATTTTTATCTTAATATTGATTTTGAGTATATCTAAATATAGGTATGTAGTTTTAAAAAAAAAAAAAGGCTGCATGGAGTCAATTATGACTTATGGCAAGCCCATGTGTGTCAGAGAAGAACTGTGCTCTTTAGGTTCTTTTTCCCCTCAAAAGGTTTTCAATGGCTGATTTTTTGTTTTTAGATCACCAAGCCCGTCTTTCAAGGCACCCCTGAGACCCATAGTTATACAGATATCTACCCACCAGGGATATCCACTTCTTTTCAGATCCTGAAATGCTTTAGGTGTGCAGCACAAGTGTTTGCTTCATTGTCCTGTTGGTCTGCAAAGAGTGGATCATGTGATTCTTGAGGTCTTTGAACAACAGACATTAAAGTATCTAAGTTCTGCTTACATTTATCCTCTCCTTAAAAAAAGAGAAAACAGAGAGAGGGGGCCAAGATGTCTGACTAGGTAGACGCTACCTCGGATTCCTCTTGCAACAAAGACTCGGAAAAACAAGTGAATCGATCACATACATGACAATCTACAAACCCTGACCAACAAACACAGATTTAAAGAGTTGATCTCAGTGACAGAGACTGAGAGAGAACAACTATGGGGAAGCAGCGACTGTTTTCAGAGCCTGGAGCCAGCGTCCCAGTCAGGAAACCTTGGCACCGGGCTTTGGCTGGGCACAGGGGAGCTGAGCACAACATCCTGTGATGGTTCAAACACCGGGCCTAGCCCCAGCCCCCTGAACTGACCTGGGGAGGGCCCAGCCGGTCCACGCGAGCAGTGCGGTGACACAGCTGGTGGGAGGAGAAGTCACCAGGAGGCAGCGACTGATTTTGGAGCCGGGAGTGCAGCATCCCAGCCGGGAACCTTGACGCTGGGCTTTGGACTGGCAGCGGAGGAACTGACCTCGGATTCTGAGACAGCGTAAGCACGGGACGCGGGCCTGACCCTTGGGGGCAATCTCTACCCAGCCAGTGAACACAAGAGATGCCCCTCTCGGGAATCTCATATAAAACAGTCATCCTAAGCAAGATAAGTAACTTTGTCTATATTCCAGGGTGCTACTCTTTCCTGTTTTTCTGAACCCTCCCCTCCCCTTCCCAGGTGGCTTCATTAACATTGGAATTTCCTGAGCCAGAGGGAGAACTGCTCCACGGTTTTTCTTTTCCTTTTTTTTTTTTTTTGGTCTTTTCCTAACCCATTCTTCTGGCCTGAGAGAAGCAACCACAAAAAACCCAGGGACCAAAAATCCTTCCCTAATTGGACTAAAAACACAGAACCAGCTCCAGCCAAGCATATATGATCCACAGTCTCGGGCTTTCATCCCTACAGGGAACAAGGTAGCTATTATAATGCAAAGGCATTTCTGATAGGGATCTGACTGCATTTGTTTTAGTGGATTTACTAGAAAGACAAGTTTCCCAGGTCTGATATCTCTGTGTATTCAACAGAGCCCTCACTGACCCACAACAGGGAACTGAGGGCTGAAGCTCTCCCAGACCACCTAGCCTCCTGCCTTAGGGGTCTAAGAAGGGTGACACCTACCAATCTGTAGAGGTACCTGCATTGAGGGCCTAAGGTACAGCTGCAGAGCCCACCCACCAAGGTGCTTTAGGAATAGAGACACACCTACCTCACTGACACTTGGAGGAAGCCTGTCAGCATCCCGCCCCCCCTGGAGTGTGAACCCCAGCTGCTAATAGAATCTGGTGCACACAACTATCACAACTACTTCTCAAGGTGGACAGGTGACAGTGTGCATCACACACTTGATGACCCAAAATCAGATTCTACTCAAGAATAGAGAATGGACTCAGGCATATATATCTGGTAACAGCCCAGACCAGCTGGTAATAGGTCATAAGTGAGTCAAGGGCTACAATAATCAAGACAGCACAATCTAGTAGCCCATCTACGAATACTGAAAGAAAACAAAACAAGATAAGACTCAGTGAGCAAATATAGAATATATCACTACAATATCTTAGTGATGGCTTGAGGACAGCAGTCGCTATCAAACCACATAAAGAAGCAGACGATGACTGCTTCTACAACCCCCCAAACTAAAGAATCAAAATCTTTCCCAAATGAAGATACAATCCTGGAATTACCAGATACAAAATATAAAAAACTAACTTACAGAATGCTTCAAGACATCAGGGATGACCTCAGAAATGAAATAAGGCAAGCTACAGAAAAAGCCAAGGAACACACTGATAAAGCAGTTGAAGAACTAAAAAAGATTATTCAAGAACATAGTAGAAAAATTAATAAGTTGCAAGAATCCATAGAAAGACAGCATTCAGAAATCCAAAAGATTAACAATAAAATTACAGAATTAGACAACGCAATAGGAAGTCAGAGGAGCAGACTGGACCAATTAGAATGAAGAGTGGTAAATCTGGAGGACCAGGAAATTAACACCAATATAGCTGAAAAAAAATCAGATAAAAGAATTAAAAAAAATGAAGAAACCCTAAGAATCGTGTGGGACTCTATCAAGAAGGGTAACTTGCATGTGATTGGAGTCCCAAAACAGGGAGGGATAACAGAAAACACAAAGAGAATAGTTGAAGATCTGCTGGCAGAAAACTTCCCTGACATCATGAAAGACGAAAGGATATCTATACAAGATGCTTATCGAACCCCATTTAAGACTGATCCAAAAAGAAAAACACCAAGACATATTAGCATCAAACTTGCCAAAACCAAAGATAAAGAGAAAAATTTTAAAGCAGCCAGGGATAAAAGAAAGGTCTCCTACATGGGAGAATCAATAAGAATAAGTTCAGACTACTCAGCAGAAACCATGCAGGCAAGAAGGCAATGGGATGACATATACAGAGCACTGAAGGAGAAAAACTGCCAGCCAAGGATCATATATCCAGCAAAACTCTCTCTGAAATATGAAGGCAAAATTAAGATATTTACAGATGAACACAAGCTTAGAGAATTTGCAAAAACCAAATCAAAGCTACAAGAAATACTAAAGGAAATTATTTGGTCAGAAAACCAATGATATCAGATACCAGCACAACACAAGGTCACAGAACACAACATCCTGATATCAACTCAAATAGGGAAGTCACAAAAACAAATTAAGATTAATTTAAAAAAAAAAAAACTCTAAAAACAGGGAATCATTGAAGTCAATATGTAAAAGATCACAATAATCAAAAACAGGGACTAAATACAGGTGGCATAGAACTGCCATATGGAGAGGGATACAAGGCGATATAGGACAATACAAGTTAGGTTTTTACTTAGAAAAATAGGGATAAATATTAAGGTAACCACAAAGAGGTATAACAACTCCATAACTCAAAATAAAACCAAGAAAAACATGACGACTCAGCAAACATAAAGTCAAATACTATGAAAATGAGGAACACACAATTTACAAAGAAAAACATCTCAGCACAAAAAAGTAAGTGGAAAAATGAAATTGTCAACAACACACATAAAAAGGCATCAAAATGACAGCACTAAACACATACTTACCTATAATTATGCTGAATGTAAATGGACTAAACGCACCAATAAAGAGACAGAGAGTCTCAGACTGGATAAAGAAACAAGATCCGTCTATATGCTGCCTACAAGAGACACACCTTAGACTTAGAGACACAAACAAACTAAAACTCAAAGGATGGAAAAAAATATATCAAGCAAACAATAAGCAAAAAAGAGCAGGAGTAGCAATATTAATTTCTGACAAAATAGACTTTAAAGTTAAAACCACCACAAAGCATGAAGAAGGACACTACATAATGATAAAAGGGACAATTGACCAGGAAGATATAACCATATTAAATATTTATGCACCCAATGACAGGGCTGCAAGATACATAAAACAAATTTTAACAGAACTGAAAAGTGAGATAGACACCTCCACAATTATAGTAGGAGACTTCAACACACCACTTTCGGACAGGACATCAGTAAGAAGCTCAACAGAGACACAGAAGACCTAATTACTACAATCAACCAACTTGACCTCATTGACTTATACAGAACACTCCACCCAACTGCTACAAAGTATACTTTTTTTTCTAGTGCACATGGAACATTCTCTAGAATAGACCACATATTAGGTCATAAAACAAACCTTTCCAGAATCCAAAACATTGAAATATTACAAAGCATCTTCTCAGACCACAAGGCCATAAAAGTGGAAATCAGTAACAGAAAAATTAGGGAAAAGAAATCAAATACGTGGAAACTGAACAATACCCTGCTGAAAAAAAGACTGGGTTATAGAAGACATTAAGGAGGGAATAAAGAAATTCATAGAATGCAATGAGAAAGAAAATACTTCCTATCAAAACCTCTGGGACACAGCAAAAGCAGTGCTCAGAGGCCAATTTGTATCGAGAAATACACACATACAAAAAGAAGAAAGAGCTAAAATCAGAGAACTGTCCCTACAACTTGAACAAATAGAAAGTGAGCAACAAAAGAATTCATCAGGCACCAGAAGAAAACAAATAATAAAAGTTAGAGCTAAACTAAATGAATTAGAGAACAGAAAAACAATTGAAAGAATTAACAAAGCCAAAAGCTCGTTCCTTGAAAAAATTAATAAAATTGATAAACCATTGGCCAGACTGACTAAAGAAATACAGGAAAGGAAACAAATAACCTGAATAAGAAACGAGATGGGCCATATCACAACAGACCCAACTGAAATTAAAAGAATCATATCAGATTATTATGAAAAACTGTACTCTAACAAATTTGCAAACCTAGAAGAAATGGATGAATTCCTGGAAAAACACTACCTACCTAAACGAACACAATCAGAAGTAGAACAACTAAATAGACCCATAACAAAAAAAGAGATTGAAACAGTAATCAAAAAACTCCCAACAAAAAAAATGCCCTGGCCCGGATGGCTTTACTGCAGAGTTCTACCAAACATTCAGAGAAGAGTTAACACCACTACTACTAAAGGTATTTCAAAGCATAGAAAATGATGGAATACTACCTAACACATTCGATGAAGCCACCATTGCCCTGATGCCAAAACCAGGTAAAGACATCACAAAAAAGAAAATTACAGACCTATATCCCTCATGAACATAGATGCAAAAATCCTCAACAAAATTCTAACCAATAGAATTCAACAACATATCAAAAAAATAATCCACCATGACCAAGTGGGATTTATACCAGGTATGCAAGGCTGGTTTAATATTAGAAAAACCATTCATGTAATCCACCATATAAATAAAACAAAAGACAAAAACCTCATGATCTTATCAATTGATGCAGAAAAAGCATTTGACAAAGTCCAACACCCATTCATGATAAAAACTCTCACCAAAATAGGAATTGAAGGAAAATTCCTCAACATAATAAAGGGCATCTATTTTTTTTTTTTATGCAATATGCAAAGCCAACAGCCAACCTCACTCTAAATGGAGAGAGCCTGAAAGCATTTCCCTTAAGAACGGGAACCAGACAAGGATGCCCTTTATCACCGCTCTTATTCAACATTGTGCCAGAGGTCCTACCAGAGTAATTAGGCTAGATAATGAAATAAAGGGCATCCAGATTGGCAAGGAGGAAGTAAAATTATCTCTATTTGCAGATGACATGATCTTATACACAGAAAGCCCTAAGGAATCCTCCAGAAAACTACTGAAACTAATAGAAGAGTTTGGCAGAGTTTCAGGTTATGAGATAAACATACAAAAATCACTCGGATTCCTCTACATCAACAAAAAGAACATCGAAGAGGAAATAACCAAATCAATGCCATTCACAGTAGCCCCCAAGAAGATAAAATACTTAGGAATAAATCTTACCAGAGATGTAAAAGACCTATACAAAGAAAACTACAAAGTACTACTACAAGAAACTAAAAAGGACCTACTTAAGTGGAAAAACATACCTTGCTCATGGATAGGAAGACTTAACATAGTAAAAACGTCTATTCTACCAAAAGCCATCTATACATACAATGCACTTCTGATCCAAATTCCAATGTCATTTTTTAATGTGATGGAGAAACAAATCACCAACTTCATATGGAAGAGAAAGAAACCTCGGATAAGTAAAGCATTACTGAAAAAAAAGAAGAAAGTGGGAGGCCTCACTCTACCTGATTTCAGAACCTATTGTACAGCCACAGTAGTCAAAACAGCCTGGTACTGGTACAACAACAGGCACATAGACCAGTGGAACAGAATTGAGAACCCAGATATAAATCCATCCACGTATGAGCAGCTGATATTTGACAAAGGCCCAGTGTCAGTTAATTGGGGAACAGATAGTCTTTTTAACAAATGGTGCTGGCATAACTGGATATCCATTTGCAAAAAAATGAAACAGGACCCATACCTCACACCATGCACAAAAACTAACTCCAAGTGGATCAAAGACTTAAACGTAAAGACTAAAACAATAAAGATCATGGAAGAAAAAATAGGGACAATGTTAGGAGCCCTAATACAAGGCATAAACAGAATACAAAATATTACCAAAAATGACAAAGAGAAACCAGATAATTGGGAGCTCCTAAAAATCAAACACCTATGCTCATCTAAAGACTTCACCAAAAGAGTAAAAAGACCACCTACAGACTGGGGAAGAATTTTCAGCTATGACATCTCCGACCAGTGCCTGATCTCTAAAATCTATATGATTCTGTCAAAACTCAGCCACAAAAAGACAAACAACCCAATCAAGAAGTGGGCAAAGAATATGAACACGCTCTTCACTAAAGAAGATATGCAGGCAGCTAACAGATACATGAGAAAATGTTCTCGATCATTAGCCATTAGAGAAATTCAAATTGAAACTATGATGAGATTCCATCTCACTCCAACAAGGGTGGCATTCATCCAAAAAACACAAAATAATAAATGTTGGAGAGGCTGCAGAGAGACTGGAACTCTCATACACTGCTGGTGGGAATGTAAAATGGTACAACCACTTTGGAAATCTATCTGGCGTTATCTTAAACAGTTAGAAATAGAACTACCATACAACCCAGAAATCCCACTCCTCAGAATACACCCTAGAGAAATAAGAGCCTTCACACAAACAGATATATGCACACCCATGTTTATTGCAGCTCTGTTTACAATAGCAAAAAGCTGGAAGCAACCAAGGTGTCCATCAACAGATGAATGGTTAAATAAATTGTGGTATATTCACACAATGGAATACTACGCATCGATAAAGAACAGTGACGAATCTGTGAAACACTTCATAACATGGAGGAAACTGGAAGGCAGTATGCTGAGTGAAATTTGTCAGAGGCAAAAGAACAAATATTGTGTAAGATCACTATTATAAGATCTTGAGAAATAGTATAAACTGAGAAGAACAAATACTTTTGTGGTTACGAGGCGGGGAGGGAGGGAGGGTGGCAGAGGGTTTTTTACTGATTAGTTAGTAGATAAGAACTGCTTTAGGTGAAGGGAAGGACAATACTTAATACACGGAAGGTCAGCTCAACTGGACCAGACCAAAAGCAAAGAAGTTTCCGGGATAAACTGAATGCTTCAAAGGTCAGCGGAGCAAGGGCGGGGTTTGGGGACCATGGTTTAAGGGGACTTGTAAGTCAATTGGCAAAATAATTCTATTATGAAACATTCTACATCCCACTTTGAAATGTGGCATCTGGGGTCTTAAATGCTAACAAGTGGCCATCTAAGATGCATCAATTGGTCTCAACCCACCTGGAGCAAAGGAGAATGAAGAACACCAAGGTCACACGATAACCATGAGCCCAAGAGACAGAAAGCCCACATGAACCAGAGACTTACGTCATCCTGAGGCCAGAAGAAATAGTTGGTGCCCGGCCACAACCGATGACTGCCCTGACAGGGAGCACAACAGAGAACCCCTGAGGGAGCAGGAGATCAGTGGGATGCAGACCCCAAATTCTCACAAAAAGACCATACTTAATGGTCTGACTGAGACTAGAGGAATCCCAGCGGTCATGGTCCCCAAACTGTTGGCCCAGGACAGGAACCATTCCCGAAGACAACTCATCAGACATGGAAGGGACTGGACAGTGGGTAGGAGAGAGATGCTGATGAAGAGTGAGCTATTTGTGTCAGGTGGACACTTGAGACTGTGTTGGCGTCTCCTGTCTGGAGGGGGGATGGGAGGATAGAGAGGGTTGGAAGCTGGCAAAATTGTCAGGAAAGGAGAGACTGGAAGGGCTGACTCATTAGGCAGAGGGCAAGTGGGAGTATGGAGTAAGGTGTATATAAACTTATATGTGACAGTCTGACTTGATTTGTAAACATTCACTTGAAGCTCAACAAAAAAAAAAAAAAGAGAAAACAAAAATCCTGAAATCAGCCTTTATGGATGCTTGACACTCTATGTCCTCTTGTGTTCTTGCCAGTGTCAGCTCTCTTGGTGAGTGCTACTTCTTTTCTCTTTATTCACTGGTGATTAATGCATTAGTCTCCATCATCCACCAGGAGGATTGGGTCTCTATTGACTATAGAACTATAAGGTAGTAAACATATTTAGCAAAATGAAAGGCACTTTAGTATTCATGAAATTGTATACATTTTTATTGAGAAATTATATAACAGTTACGTATTTCTTATTTTCTACTCATAGTAACGATCAGAAAAAGTTTTTCATCTCTCAAGCTCATTATGTGAAGTCTGCTAGAGTGAGATAACCTGTAATAATTTCTTTTTTCTTCCCTTTTTATCAAAGAGAAAAAACTTGCTTTAATGATCTATGTATATATACTTAACACAATAATAAAATATACCCAGTTATAGCAAACTCTTTTAAACAATCTCAAAATCCTAAAAATTTTAGGTCAGCCCCTCCATATAAGCACCAAAATGCTTCAGATCCATGCAATTCCTTAGGTTTCTAATATTAACTCATCTCTTTTAAGCATTTCCAATTAGCTTCAAAAAATGTCTGGCACATAGCAGCTGTTCAATAAATAGAGGAGCACCTGGAGAATTCGAACTGCAGATCCTTTGGTTCACAGCTGTAGCACTTAACCACTACGCCACCAGGGTTTCCTTCAATAAATAGATAAGATGGGTGAAAGAACCAATGAATTATCAGATTCTCAGTACATTTTTTTCTTTCTTTGAACTCCACCCAAGAATACATGTCAGTCCTTGTAGCAAGTGCAAGTGCACGTGCAATTTTCTACTTTATGCACACAGAACCCTGGATGTACAAGGTTTTCAACTTGAAAGGGTAAGAGATATGATTGAGAAAAAAAAAAAAAAAACAGGAATCTAGCTTATACAGAGAGTCTGATTGACTATTCTAAGATCACTCAGCTTATCAGCAGTAGGGCTGAGATCCGGAAACTTCATCAGCGTTTCTCCGTATTCTTATTTGGCTTTATCATGCCAATAGATTGCAATCTCCTTAAATTAGGAAGACTTTTTGTTTATTTTTACTATTCCTGCCAATATTCGCACTAAGTGTCAATGTGTTCCATAAATACCTCTTAACTGATTGACTTCTGCTAAAATTGTACCTCAAATATTGACCAAAAAAAAAAAAAATGGATTTTTGGATCAATAATATAAAAACCATATTTTTAATAATATAAATGATAGTATACATATATCATAAAAATAAGAGTCCCTGGTGGTACAAATGGTAAACACACTTTACAACTAACCATAAGGTTGGTGGTTCAAGTCCACCCAGAGGCACCTGGGAAAAAAAGTCTGGGCAATCTATTTCCAAAAAATCAGCCACTGAAAATTCTATAGAGAACATTTCTATTCTGACTCATGTGAGGTCATCATGAGTAGGAATTGACTCAATACCAGCTGGTTTTGGTTATAACAAAAATAATAGAAACAGAAACAATTATCTCCTTCTTTAAATGAAACTTTTTCTCCTGTAAGTTTCCCAGCTTAGAAGAGGACACCACCACTATCCACTTCATTGGTCAAAACAGAAACTTGGGTATATGCAGGAGGCACTACCAAAAGGACTGGAAAGGTAGCCATACTCCATTTCCGGCATCATGTTTGCATCAGCGTGTTAACTTTCGGCATTCAGTTTATTCAATTTTCTGTATAAATGTTATACTTAGATTTTTTTTTAACTTATTTTTTTCTGAAAACCACTTTCTGATAGTATGGCCCACAGTTCATATTCAGGTTTGGTTTGATCCATAAAAGACATTAGTATACATTGTGGAAAATATTCTGTGTTCTCAAAATCATTTCATTCTTTCGTACCTAGGAAACCAGCAAGGCACAGTGAAAAGATTGAATTTGGGTCCACAGATTTGAATTTGTTGAAATGCTTTGGTATATACATTGTGACTTCAACTAAATTATTTAGTTTTCTTAGTCTTGCTGTTGTAGCTACCGAAAAAAAACAATAATAACACTTTTTTTCTAACAAATAGGATGAAATGCAAAGTAACTAAAATTCATGTACAAACTGAATGTTTGTTTAATTAGTGTTTCTGTGAAGTCCCCATCTTACTATTTTAGTTACATAGTGTTACTTTGAAACAAGGCAGCTATGAGACATATTATATTTTGTGGATCTGTAAACAACTAGCAAAACTGCCAAACTGTAGTCAGTCTTATAGAAAACTGTTTTAGGTGGTGATTTTCTTTGCATTATTTAAAACATTTTTCTGACAAACTCAGCAGTTATATTAATTTTGAGTAACTATTTCCCATTTTTATATTTATATTACATATCTAAGTCTTCAAAAAAGAAATGTATTAGTTTTATTTAATACAGTTTCTCCCTCCAGATCAATAGTTTCGTATATTATTGTGGACATATTCTTAAGAGAATATATCAAAATTGAAAATTGTTATTACAGAACAGATAACCTTGGAAATACATTCTGGTGCTCCAAAATTAACAGATAGTTCATAAAATTAATCATATATATATATACACACACACACACATATACTGTGATGGTTAAGACTGTATGTCAATTTGGCTAGACTATGATTCTCAGTGGTTTGGGATCATGGAGGTGATTACAACAACACAATTCAATGATGTTGTGATCACCTCCATGGTGGGACCTGCTGTGAGTAACCAATCAGTTGAAAGGGAGTTTCTTTGGGTGTGTAGCCTGCATCAAATATAAGTGAACGTAAGTGGCAAGGCTCACGTATATTTATATGTTTGACTATATTAATCTTCTTGCTCACTCTGGATTCTGCAGCTGGCTCCTGTTCCTCTGACCTCCAGTTCTTGGGACTTGAGCTACCAGCTTACCTGCAGTCTTGCCTGCCAATCTTTGGGTTCATAGATCTTTGCAACCTGTGAGCAACAGCCCTGCTCTCTGACCAGCTGATCTTGGGTTTGCCAGCCTCTGTGGCCACATGAATCAGGAGAAGCCCCCAGCCTGACCCAAGGACTCTGGATGCTCCAGCTTCTACAAAAGCATGAGCCATTTCCTTGATGTAAATTTCCCTTTATATATTTATATATTTACTGATTTTGCTTCTCTAGAGAACCCTGCCTAAGCCAATATATATGTATGGAGGTCTGGTGGCAAAGTGGTTAAGAGCTATAGCTGCTAACCAAAAGGCTGGCATTCAAATCCACCAACCACTCCTTGGAACCCCTATGGGGCTGCTCTACTCTGTCCTGTAGGGTTGCTGTGAGTCAGAATTGACTCAGTGGCAATGAGTTTTGGTATACGCACACACGCACACACAGACATATGTATACATATACACATATAAACATATATTGGGCAGATGGAGGTAGGATGTAGTTAAGACTAAATTGTCTGGAGCAGGGGTCAGCACGACATCTGTTATGTAAGTACATTTTATTGGAACATATCCATGCACATTCATTTATATATTGTCTCCAACAGCTTTCAAGCAATTGTGAAACAATTAAATGGCTATAATAGCACTATGGCTTGCAAATCCAAAAAATATAATATGTGATCCTTTACAAGACAAAAAAAAAAAAAGGTCAACCAAAATTCATATATCCAGCAAAGCTTTTAAAAGTGAAGGCAAAGTAAAGATATTCCCAGGTAAAAACAGAGAATTTGTTGTTATGTTGCTAACTGATCTGTCTTACAAGAAACACTAAAGGAAGTTTTTTCTCAGGCCAAAAGTAAGTGACCTCGAATGGTAATTCAAATCTTCATGGTGTTAAAAAAAAATGAAAACAAAGCTTACCAGTAAAAGTAATTGTAAAATAAAGTGCAAATGCCTATTTTCTCCCCTTAGCTGATTTAAAAAGCAATTATATAAAGTAATATTTATACAATGCATCATTTGTCCTATAACATATATATTTTTTTTTTATATAGAAGTATAATATATTTGCAAATTACAGCACAAAGATGAGTGGGAGCAAAGCTCAAAATTATTCCAGAAGGTAACTCAAATCCATAAGAAAAAATGAAGAAAACAAGAAATTATAAATTATAAATAAAAAGGTTAATATGGTCAAACATATAAATATATACTTGCCGTCTCAGCTTCTTTAAAAGATACAAAATAATAAAACCAGGTAAAGGGCATCTATGGAAAACTCACAGCTGACATCAAATTTAGTGATGAAGGACTGGATAATTTTCCTCTGAGATTAGGAAGAAGACAAGGATGTGTGTTCTCATCACTTCTATTCCAACATTATACTAAAGATTCTAGCCAGGAAAATTAGGCAAAAAAAAAAAAAAAAAAGAAAAGAAATAAAAGACATCTAGATTGGAAAAAAGAAATAAAACTACCATTATTCACAGATGGTATCATCTTTTACATAAAAAATTCTAAGAAATCCAACAAAAAAATATTAGAACTAATAAATGAGTTCAGCATAGTTGCAAATAAAAGATCAACATACAATAAAATATTCTAAAATGAAATTAAGAAAATAATTCCTTTTATAATAGCATCAAAATGAATAAAATACTTAAGAAAAAGATTAACAAAACAAGTGCAAAATTTACACTTTACAAACTACAAAATATTTGTTGAAAGATATTAAAGAAGATTTAAGCAAATGTAAAAGCATCCCATGTTCATGGATTGGAAGACTTTGTATTGTAAGGATGGAAATATTCCTCAGATCAATCTATAGATTCAATGCAATTCCTAGCAGAGTCCCAGCTGGCTTGTCAGTAGAAATTGACTAGCTGATTCTAAAATTCACATGGGATTGTAAGGGATCCAGAATAGCCAAAATAACGTTAAAGAAGATCAAAGAAACAGGACTCACACTCCACAATATCAAAACTTACTACAAAGCAATGATAATCAAGAGAGTTTGGTCCCGGACAAGTACAGAAATATAGATCAATTGAATAGAATTATGAGACCAGAAATAAATGTCTAATCAATTGATTTTTTACAAGTGTGTCAAGGCTACTCAGTGGAGAAAGAAAAGTCTCTTCAACAAATAGTGCTGGAGCAACTGGATAGATGCAAGAAAACGATGATGAACTCTGATTCTTACCTCACACCATACATGAAAATTAATCAAAATTGACAAAAAGGTTAAATGTAAAGGCTAAAACTATAAAATTATTAGAAGAAAACATAGTAGCAAACATTTATTACCACAGATTTGACAATGTATTCTTAGATACGACACAAAAAGCATTAACGATAGAATAAAAAGTAGAAAAAAAGTTTTCATTAAAATTAGAAACTTGTGTGTTTCACATAACATTATCAAGTAAGTGAAAAGACAACTCATATAACTGGAGAAAATATTTCCAAATCATGTATCTGTAAAGGGATTTGTATCCATAATATATAAATAATTCTTACAACTCAATAACTAAAAACACAAATGATCCAGTTAAAAATTGTGCAAAAGATCTGAATAGACATTTCTCCAGGGAATAAATACAAATGGCTAATAAGCACATGAAAAGATGTTCAAGGTCATTAGTCATCAAGGTAATGCAAATCAAAGCTCCAATAAGATATCACTTTACATCCAAGAGGATAACCTGTTGCATAGAGTTGATTCCAACTCATAGCAACCTTATAGGATAGTAGAATAAAAAAGTCAGATAATAAAAAGTGTTGACAAGCATGTCATTCATTGCTGGTAAGAATGTAAAATGGTGAAGCCACTTTAATGGTGAAGCAGTTCCTCAAATGACTAAACATAGAGTTCTAATATGACCCAGAAATTCCACTCCTAGGTAAACCCCAAGAGAAAAAAAAAAAAAAAAGTTCATACAAAAATGTGTGCCTGAATATATACAGCAGTATTGTTCATAATAGCCAAAAGGTGCAACTGATGGCTAGATAAATATAATGTGGTCTAGTCATACAGTAAATTTTTTTTTCTGGCTATAAAAATAATGAAGTAATGATACATGTTATAATAAGTATATACCTTGAAAACATGTTACATGAAAGAAGGCAGTCCCAAAAGATTACATATTATATGATTCCATTTATATGAAATGTTCAGAGTAGTCAAATCTGTGAACACAGAAAGGGTATTCTTGGTTGCTTACAGCTTGGAGGAATGGGGATAGGATGGTGGTAGCTAAAGGTTACAGGGTTTCTTTTTGAAGTGAAGAAAATATTCAAAATTTGACTATGGTGATAGCTGCACATATCTCTGAATATGTTAAAATCTATTCACTTGTACACTTTAAATGAAAAAAATTATATGGTTTGTGAATTAAGCTTTTAAGAAAACAAAAACAAACTGAAGGCAATGCTTCCCTCAATATTCAGTATCCATATGAGAATGTTTTTGCCTAGGCCATGAAATTAAATAACACATTAAAAGTCCTTAGAATGGTCCCTGAGTTTTAGTAAGGCCTAATTAGTATGATATTATATTTTATATAAAATCATATTATTGTAAAATATTTACTATTATGAATAGCATATGATTGTACCATTATGATCATTTGATACCAGCTTATTGAAGAGGTGTCCTAGAAAGGCATGTTCTTGGTTAAAGGATTACATAAATAGAAATAGATGAAAGAAATCAAATTTAGTTCATGGTAAATAATCAAATGTATATATTTAAAGTGACTACTTTGATAAGCCTTTGGGTCACCATGAGTCGAGACTGACTCTACAGCAACGAGTTTGGTTGTGGTTTTAGGTTGAGAAGAGAGGATACAATTTCTTCAGTTTCCTTTGGTGATAACCTTTCTGCCAAAACATCTGTATCTTCTCAATCTTCCTGTGTCGCAAAAGCACTCCCTAATCAATGATCATTTGTAAGCATACTTCACTCACCCTTATCAACTATTTTTAAATAATCATAAATGTGGGGGTCATTTTTATAAGAGTTCTAATATAAAGCACAAGACTAGGTTGTCATTATCACCCTTTGTGATGATTTCGATTGTTTGTCAGCTTGGCTGGGCCATGATTCTCAGTGTTTATATGTGATCACTGCCATGCCTGAATCTGCTGTGAGTAGCCAATTAGTTGAAAGCAAGTTTCCTTGGAGGCGTGGCCTGCATCTGAATATAAGCAGACATTTTGGCTTTTATGCTCACTCTGGGTCCTGCGGCTACCTCCTGTTCATCTGATCTCCAGCTTTTGGGACTTCAGCTACCAGCTTATCTGCAGACCTTGGGATTCAAAGATCTTCACAGCCTGAGAGCAGGAGCCCTGCTCTCTGACCTGCCGATCTTGGGTTCACCAGTCCCTCTGGCTACATAAGTCGAGAAAAGACTCTGTCCTGATCCATGGACTTGGGGGACGTTCCAGCCTCTACAATTGTGTGACCCGTTTCCTTGATATAAATCTCTCTGTATATATATATTTATATGCTTTACTGATTTTGCTTCTCTAGAAAGCCCAGCCTAAGACACCCTTCCAGCGCCTCGAGTTTAAGCAAATCCTATTTTCCTATTCAATTCTTATAAATATGCTAAGTCTCTTACAAATGGATTGAGTTTTGTTAGGTTCCCTCTTCTCAGGTACTCTGGAACTAGCATTTTTACTCTACATTTCAGCTTCTATTGTATAATGTAACTGTTTCCATATTATTGTTGAAAAAGGAAAGCATCATAGGATACAAGCATAATTGCTGTCAATGAGGTTACCTTGAAAAAATACATGTAAACTACCGAAGTTACAAGACTGCCTTTCTAAGCTTAAAAACTGATCCTATGATGAAGATGTCTTTTCTGGAAGAGACACTCTCATTTAGCCCAATTAAAGGATCTGTCTATATTCAAATAACAACTTAATGACAGATCTCAAAATAGAAGTCTGGAATTCTTACTTTCTGTCTCCTATATGCTCTATTTCATTCTAAGTTTCCTGTTGTCATTAATTCTGCATTCTGATATTCTCATGTTTATCACGAGTAAGCAGAAATATTAGAAGATGACATATAAATGTCCCAGTGAAATCAGCAATAAGGAAACAGTGGCTGATTGCATTTGAGGAAGGTAAGGAAAACTTGAAAAGCATAATAAGGTGCCAGATGGCTTCATCCCACCAGGCTGAACATCAAGTTATTTGAGCCAGCAGTGAAATATCAACCTAACAACCCAAAATCTGACTTATCCCATCCCCAAAAGTCACCTAGTTAGAGAAAATTGGACTTGTATCATAATAAACATGTATTGATTGCTTAATTTATTTTTCCAAGAACTTTCTATATACTATCTGATTTAATCCTTATGGCAAGAACATAAAATAGAAGTACTATCCGCATTCAAAAGTGCAGAAGTGTGTCTAGGGACGCAAAATAGCTTGTCTAAGGCAGCATATGTAGTAAGTGGTAGAGGGAGAGTTATCATCCAGTTCTGTCTGACTCCAAATTTCTCGTCCATAACCATAAGTAGTAGAATCCTAGGGGCTTTAGCTGCCAGTAAAACAAAACAAAAACCTGTCTTGAGTGTTCTTCATTTCACTTCTCTAGCAAATCCCAGGAGATTCTGGGATTCTTGTGTTGGAAATTCTGAAAATGTCAAAAAATGATGATTCTTAACTCATATACAAAATAGTCCAAATTGGGGGACACGATGACTATAAGAACAAGCAGAAAAATGGAACACTTTAAACTGCACCTAAGTGGATAAAATAAAGAACATTTCTACTTTATTCAATAAATGTGAGAGAACAAAAAGCAACTTGTAGGTCTAATTTTATCTCAAAGATTTTTATTTAAACTGCTACCACATGAATGCCTTTCACTTCCAGCTTTATAGGCAGAATGAGCAAATCTCACACATGAGGTCTTAAAAACTGCATACATATTGGAGGAGAGAATCTGGTAACATTGGAGAGATTTAAGGATCTTTTGAATCCATCTGCTTGGATAGGAAAATAGAGAATTGAAACTATTGTAAGAAGTAAGAAGTTCTCTAAATCATAAATGTCTTTGTCCTTCTAGGCAGTTGACAATACTAAACATATTTGCAGTATGACGGAAACTTCAAGTTATTTTTTAAGCAGCAAAAACAGACTTTGGCTTGGTCTTGGCTTCTTACTTAACTTCCCTTGTGGCACATGGACAAATGCCTTACAAGATTTAGGATGCAGTTGTAGCTCTACAGTAGCAAAGGACACCATGATCTAAACTCCTGGCTTTTACCTGCTTAGCTCTGTAATCCTCCCAGTCAAAGAGGAAAGCCTAAGCATTTTCAATTGTTCATAAATTATGAAATTGAATTAAACAAGTTTTGGCTCAAAAAATCCAGAAAATTCAGTTTTCATTAACACACATAACGCAGACTGCATTGTCCTTTTAAAATACCTAAAGGCAGTGAGTTAGAATGGAGAGAAGATACGCATTTCATGCTAGTTGTGAATTTGTAATCTCTGTAACCTTGAGCAAGTGATTTGCTTTCATCTTCTATGAATTGGGGTTAATAATAAAGGTCATGCAATGTTTCTGCTGTGCGGATTGCATAAATTATACACCCAAAGGACCACCACTGGGTGTAACCCACAGTTCATTTTCCCCTAGATGATGAGGACAAACTTTTGTTAGTTCTTGGAGATGTTTCTAAAGGCACCAAACTTACTTTAAGAATGACTTTCATTTCATGCGCTGAAGGTGCATTTTATTTCCTTTGGAACCTTGACACGAGGGTGTGCTGTGGATATGCGAGCACTTGGGTTGTGTAAATGGTACTGCTGAGTTTCGAACCAAAAGGTTAGAGGTTCACGTCCATCCAGAGGAGCTTCAGAAGAAAAGCCTGGCAATCTGCTTCCAAAAAATCAGCCACTGAAAACCCTATGGAGCCCACTTCCACTCTGACAGACATGGGGTCAGCATATCAGAATCGACCCCATAGCAACTGATTTTATGAGTATGAAGTCCTTCTGATAATGTCTGGATAATCTTACGAAGACTCAGAGATTTAATGAACTTGTCCCTGTTATCAGATACTGATTTGATTTGAGTAACAGGGCCTCACTAAATCTATTGTGCTAGGTCTGTAGCTAAAATTATCCATTTATACATGCTGAGGGGTCAGATATTCCTGGGTGCCTGAAGAAACTGTACCAGTGTACGTAAAGCAGGAAGTTAAAAACATCCAAAATACCTATTCAATATTTGCACATTTTATTAAAAAAAAAAAAAACTGTAAAGGAAGAAAAGAAATAAGGGAGAGGTGGGAGAAAGAGGGAGGGAGGAAGAAGGGAGTGAGGGAAGGAAGCAAGGGAGGGAGGAAGGGAAGGAGGAAGGGAAGGACAACCAAGGGAGGAAAGAGAGGAAGAGAGGAGGGGAGGGAAGGGGAGGGGAGGGGAGGGGAGAAGGTCCAAACTTTGTCACTAAATTAGCGATTGGCAAAACTATTCAGGAGGAGCAAGGGACTCTGTTGAGGAGTGCACATATTCCATGAGTTACCAGAACAGACACAGTCTTGAATCAACATGGCTCCCGTTCTTTCTCTGCTGCTGCAGAGAGAGATTGGTTGATGGAAACAGAAACTGTTATCTCAGCTTCCCTTCCAGCCAGCAGCCAGTGTTTGTTGTGAGACAGAAGCATGGTTGGGGTCTAACAGCTTGAGTGTGATGACCAGCCAGACTGTGTGTGAAGCCACTGCTGTAGGATAAATGAGGGGAGCAACAACCTCCATAACAACAAAGTAGAGGCAGCTTGTTCATCACAAGCTGCGACACAACAGATGCAGTGGTAATTAAATTTGGGGTGGGGATGCTCAAAAGACACTTTCAAAGTGACTGTCAATTCCAAATAGAACTGTGTCACAAGAGCTTCTGCCTGGCAGTCCATGCTTAGGAAAGGACTTTATTTGTCAAGATCCAGCAGCCAAATGGCATTTAGTGCAGAGCTTACGGATCCTGAGGAGTTCTTTGCTTTAATCCCTGTCCTGTTTTACTACAGTGACTACTGCAAGCTGGGTGCTTTGGAACTTAACAAAGCCTTTTGTCAATGGAGGTTACTTTCTGAGAAAAAAGAGACCATTAATGAAAGTGCCCTTACCCGCTTGCCATTGAGTTTATTCCAACTCATAGCGACCCTATAGGACAGAGAGAACTGCCACATATGGTTTCCAAGGCGTGCCTGGTGGATTAGAACTGCCGACTTTTTTGGTTAGCAGCTGTAGCTTTCCACTGAAAGTGCACTAATAGTAAATATATTTTTTGCTTGCACTGTACAAGACATTGTCATTGATTATTCTAGAAAGACTGTGATATCAACAGGACTTTGGTAATGGCTGACCACAGGTTGCAGGTGATGAAGCTAAGATTCAGAGCAATGAGATGATTCAGCTGTGAATAGAGACAAGCTACTTAGTGGTCTTTATATCATTGTTATCATTATTAGCTGTCATCATATTGGCCCAGACTCATGGCAAACCCATGTACAAATCCTCATAATAGGTGGGCTTGGTACTGCCTTAAAATGATTGATATTAATTATTTTTAATAACTTTGCATTATATAGATTTTGATGCTCCAAGGTTATTACTTAGAGCAGTTTCTTACAGCAGAAGCTCTAAGATAAAACTTTTATTGACCTTTGTTCCGTAAGCTTTGACAATAAAGTATGCTACAATTAACGCTCAACATCTCTTCATTATGATTCTCATTCCACATCAGCAGAAAGCCAACACTAGCTAATACTCTACTTCAATTACTCAGGTTTGTATGGAATAACATTTGCAATAATTCTTATAATCATCCTTGGTAGATAATTCACTGCTTAAAAAAATACAGTTTCCTAAGCTTCTGAAAGCCAGTAAATCCTAGGGGAGGGTGAAATTATCTCAACTCTGAACCTGAGTGTACATGAGACAAATGTTTGCACTCTCTACTTTGCAGCCCAGACATTCCTGGATCTTCCCATAGTTGCTGAGTTTCCCTCTCCTTTTGCCTCCTTTTCATTTTCATCTATCTCAGGAATTTGCAGGCGTATGTGCACGCATGCACACACACACAGACACATCAATATTAAAAAAATAAAATAAGGAATAGCTTGATCTAGATCAGAAAGTTAGCTAATAAAATTAGGAGTCATGGAAATCTCTACCTGCTATGAAACATAATAGCATTTATGATATAGTAAAAAACAGTAGGTAAGCATCCAGGGCCAAGAATCAAAGCAGATAGATACAATGTTATGATTTGATGGTACTCAAGAGGAAGTTCTGATCCAAAAATTCTTCTTTCTCTTGGTTATTATTGGTACCTGATTCATTTAAATAGAGAGGAACTAAGGTTTTAATGCAAATATAGTCGAGAGAATCATTTATTGCACTGGCAAAATATTTATTGAACACTTAACTATTCATGGCACAAGATGTTAAAAAGAGTATGTACAAGATACAACCCTTGATCAGGACCAGCCCACAAGCATTTTGGGAAGGGAAGACTCACACACAAAAGGGTAAACAAAAATGCAAAACAGAACGTGATCAAGAGTTACAAATGAATTGTATATAAATGAAAAAAAAAACCTGTTGCCATCTAGTTGACTCCAACTCATAGCGACTGTATAGGAGAGAGTACAACAGCTCCATTGGGTTTCCCAGGAGCAGCTGGTGGAGTTGAACTGCCGACTTTCTGGTTAGCAGCCTAAGCTCTTAACCATGCTACCGGGTCTCTGATATAAATGAATAGGAAGTTGTTATTGTCCTGAGCTGCCTTTTTTAAAGAAAAGTCTTGTAGAACCAATTCTAGGAAAAAAAGGTTAATCAATAGAATATGGCTGCCTTGTTGTTGTTGTTAAGTGCCATCTAGTCAAATTCTTGACTCATACAGACTCAAAGTTACAGAGTAGAATTGCCCCATTAGATTTTCTAGGCTGTAATCTTTGTGGGAGCAGATTGCCAGGTCTTTTCTCCCAAAGAGCCTCTGGGTTGGTTCGAACCACCAACCTTTTGATTATTAGCTAAGGGCTTAACCATTGTGCTGCCAGGGTTCCTTGCGAAGGTACCTATAAGGACAAATAAACATGTTAAAATCAGGAGAATTCAACTGACTCTAGGGCTATGACCACTATATTCATACAAAAAAGAAAAAGGTGGAGGCAGGGCTGAAAAATGAGTTAAATTTGATTAAGAAGAGAGGAGAGAACATAATAAGTTTCAGTAGAATTGTGTTTGGGGTTTGTGGTGACAGCCATGAGTGATTTAGCAGAGCATGACCCCCATAGGGGATTCAAGAAATCAGACTGTAATCCCTTTACATGGATGGAGGGGATGGGAGGGTGTCAGTTGATGACAGGGAAGAGCAGATATATTAATAGGATGAAGTGGTTGGAAGATGCTATTATGAGAAGTGAAGCACCAGACAGAACAGAAAGGAGAGGCCTGTGCAGATAACTGCTAGCAATCTTAAGAAGGACATATCTCCTGAAAGAAATCTTTTATTAATAGATCATATCAAGTAAGTTTGATAATTTTAAGTCAGTCCTTCAGAGCCTGACCAACACTGGGCAAACTGTTTCACTGGTTTTCTGGTGGATTTAGGGCAAAAAGTCAGTCATCCAGAGTCCACCAAATACCTATAACTACCAAGGAATGGAGAATTCCATGGAAGAAAGATGATCACTCAATAAAGAAGCAAGCATATTGTGCAGCACTCTTTCATCCATGTCCTAGTGGTGGCCAGTTTGGGCCAGAATTTTGGATGCAAGATTTTTCCTATTAGAAGAGTTAGGCGTAGTTCAAAACAGAAATAGGTATGTGCCTACCGACCATATAAAATGAATGCAAATAGTTCAACGGTTTAGTTAATGAAAATACTCCCACGGAAGCAATGTAGAAAGCAAACTGCAATTTAAATCACAGTGGAGAGAACATACCTTTGAAACTTTAGATAATTAATTTTATGAGTCAACCTTTACTGAATTCCTATAATGTTCTGGGTTCTTGCTAGTTTGCTCAGAACCTAAATTGGATTTGGCCTGCATGCAAGGTTTATGCTAATAATCCTTTAATCAATAAGCCACATTATGCACCTGGAGAATCAGTGGAAACATCATTGACTAATGTTAGAGATGTGATAATCTAGCATCAGGATTTAGGGTAAAGGAGACTGAACTTGTCAGGGGTGTTGTTCTTCCAATGACACAATGATTATACTCTACAGATGGAGTAAACACATAACTAGAAATCATATGTATATGTTGTTGTTAGATGCCATCCAGTTGATTCGGGCTCACAGTGACCTTTAGTAAACAGAAGGAAATGTTTCCAGGACAATCAATGCTATGTTTGAGATCATGGTTGTAGCCACTGTGTCAATCTATTTTGTTGAGGTCTTCCTCCTTTTTTGCTGACTCTGTACTTTACCAAGTATAATGTCCTTCTCCAGGGATTGGTCCCTTCTGATAACATGTCCAAACTACTTGAGATGAAGTCTCAACATTCTCATTATTTGGGTAAAAAAAAAAAAAAAAATGGATCTACATACTCATTAATGAGAAGAGAAAAGGTAGGCAGTTCAAACCCACCAACCACTCCTTGGAAAACCTGTGGGGTGTTCTACTGTAGCCTATAGGATCGCTGTGAATCAAAACTGACTTGACGGCACCTGACAACGATAACAGCAATCTTTGTGGGAGCAGATCACCAAGTCTTTCTCCCGTGGAGCCACGGAGTGGGTTCCATTCACCAAGCTTTTGGTTAGCAGCCGAGAACTTAACCACCGCACCACCAGGGCATTCTCTATCTAAAGAGGCAGAGAAACTCTAACAAAGTTATTTCTACTTGTATAGGTATTAAAATTTATCACTGATCGACTTCAAACACCACTTTTATAAAACAGACAAAAACACTTTTTCGTAATGACTTGAAATTTCCCTATTTTTCTCTTTTGAAGACAGATGTTTTTTTATAAATCGAGGACTTAGCTTTTCTACTTCTCATCATTTTCTCATTGTTTTAGGTAACTTGCTTTCAGGAAGGAGTGTATTGAGGTAATGTATTGCTATCTTCAACTAACCCCTATGCAAAAGGGCCCACATTTCCTTGGAACAGTTTATCATTAAGCCTCTCCATCAACCAACCTATATCAACTCACTGGGAAAGGAGATTTCCTATTGTTATTATGTAAAGTGTTTTATTTATTATGAATCGTTATACAAGTTTCAATTTTCAGTGCCGCAGAGTCTCATTATGAAGCAAAAGCATGCAGCAGAATAATGGCAGACGACATCAGACAAAAAAAATCAAAATATGGTATGGGGAAGAGGAAACCTGTCACTTTTTTTTAAAGAAAGGAACAAAAGGCTCAGGAAATTTCCAATTCCAAAAGATATTGCATAATTGTTGTTGCTTTTGTTGTTAAATCTTGTTGACTAGGTTCCACCTCACAGCGATGTTATATGTACAACAGAATGAAATACTGCCTGGTTGTGTGCCATCTTCACAATCATTGCTATGTTTGTGCCCGTTGTTGCAGCTACTGTGTCAATCGATCTTGTTGAGGGCCTTTCTCTTTTTTTCCCTGACCCTTTACTCTACCAAACATTATGTCCTTCTCCAGAGACTGGATAACTTGTCCAAATTACATGAGACAGGGTCTCACCATCCTCATTTCTGAGGAGCATTCTGGCTATACTTCTTCCAAAATAGATTTGTTTGTTCCTCTGGCAGTCCATGGTGTATTTGATAATCTCAGCCAACACCATAATTCCAAAGTCTCAATTCAAATGCACGATTGTTGCATAAAGCAATTCTGCCAAAGAAGTATCTGTAGTTTCTTTTGGACCTCTTCGCCCCATAGTCCATTTCATTACTAATGGATCATCGTGTTTAGGAGAGACACCTGATGGCCTTTGAACTGCAAGTTACTAAAATCCAGACTGAATTTCTTCAAGTGGCACATCATAAAAACGCAAATGTTATATTAGGCATTCAAATCCAATGCTAATGTGACAAACAAAGTCAGTCACAGCCCTGTGAGGTATGCCAACGCCAATTCCTACCTCTTGTAACAAACTTACACCTCAATTTGTTCATTGAGTACCCGCAACATACTCCTTCTGAAAAGACCTTAACAATGAGAAATACAATCATCAGCCAAAACTGTGAGACACGCAGTATACTTTTAGTGTTTCTACGGGTCTAAGTGTCTTGGTTTTTAGGGAGTTTATTCACTCTAACTCATGATTCTTCCACTTCAATGCTATCAACATTTAGCATCAGATAATTATTTGTTGTGAGGACTACCTTGTGCACTGTTGGGTGTTTAGCAGCATTCCTGACCTCTAAGCACAAGGAACCAGAATCACTCCCACAATATGACAATTAAAATGTCTGCTTACATTGCCAAATAATACCCTAGAGGGACAAAACCACTCCTTCAAATAAGAATGATAGCAAGCTAACTAAAAAGAAAAAAAAAAAAAAGTGTATGTGGGTGCGTGTACATACACACAGACATGTAATTTTGAAAGTCTTTATAGGTTGACAATTTTCTGCACCTTGCTTGCCAACCTGAAGTTGAGACAAATATTTTTTTCTTAGGAGTGAGAAAGAGTGAAAGAGCTAGAAAATAACTTCTCATGCCTTAAATAATCCCTCCTATTCTCAGGAAGCACCTTCTGTTTGTACAGATTGAGGGTGAGACAAATGATATGTAGAACAAAATCAGTGCATGGCCGTAGCAGAGTCATCTACAAATCATAAAATCTCACCTTCTGCAGGAAAACACAAGTCCCTGGCGAGTTTCTGAGCCTGACTTCACTTCCATATTTCCATCTAGCATATGGGAGATTTACTTTTCACTTTTACCCCATAGCTCTCTGCTGGTTTCCAAACCTATGCCCCCTCTTTCATTTATTTCCCCTTAAAGACTGATGGGAGTGACTTTGCAATAAGACCTCCGGATAGTTGAGATTATGTTGTTATAAGAGTATGCATTTCCTGTAAAGAAGGCTAGATGGAAAAGCTGAATTTTCCTCACTTTTAAAGAAAGATGAATATATTTCATTTCTCATCCATTTATCCATTCAACAAATATTTATTGAGTGCCACTGGGCTAGATGATTTCAGAGAAAGGTTCTTAAAATGAAAATAAGCATAATGCTCACCAGTATCTAAGCATTTATGTATCTATTATTTTTACTTTGCTATTTCATCTTGTTTGTCTTGTCAATGCAAAATCATTTAATCATAATAAAGAGATAATGATAAACATGAACAATCTTGACAATTTCCTCAAGCTTCAGCTTTATAGTACATTGAACTATTGACAATTTCAACATATTTAGTCTCACAAGTTTTAAGCGCCTAAAATCTAAACACTATTTATGCTCTAATTTCTTTCTTAACACAAATAGGTAAGTGAGTCACATGCAGTTATTCTTCTCTCTTAAAAAAAGGGGGAGGGGCTTGAATGGTGAACATGTGGCCAAGTTGCCAAGTACTATAGGCAAATTACTTTGGAGGCATTTTAATTAATCATCCCTTCAATATATCTGAGAAAGGTTAGCAACTTTTGTACAGAGGAAAATTAAAGCACTAATACCTTAAGTTACTTGCGTATATTGCCCACAATCAAATAGTCACATAATCAATTGGTCAAGTGCAATTCTACCTTGAACCTTGTGTGGAATGCAAGTCACTCCACAGCTGTTTTCCTCTAGCTTCTCTAGCAAACCACTGCCACATTTCACAGACCAACATTTAGCCCCTTCATCCTCTCCCAAATACTTCTCAGTATGTTCAGTCCAAAACCCCTCCCTTCTTTGCCAGTCTAAGATTGTTCGTCTTCATTTTGCTGTTCGATTTAATCACAACTTTCTCCTCAAATTCTTCCACTTTAACTATATCCGTGTGAAACTCACATTCATGTATTTTCATATCAATGCCTTATCATATTATTTTATTATCATGCCCCCAGTCCTGTCTTTGGCAATAGCAAATGCAGAAATACAAATAGCAATGTTTCACAGTTCAGATGTCCAATAAATCCATCTACTCCTCCACATGCCTCCTTGCAAATGGTTTGTGATGATGAAGACCGTGGAGATGATAGTAGCTCAAAACAAAATGAAACCTACTGCAGAGTATGCTGATTCCTCCTTCCTCTGATAAAGTGACATTGGTTTCTTAGCCTCAAGGGAGTGAATGTTTCTCTGTTGTCACAACATATTTACAAGCTCAGCACACAACCTTGAATCAATAATTCTGCCCGCTTGATTCCTCGGAGTCTAGACAGATTTCTAATAAGGTTCAAGGAGGATTCTGTGCATTCGATTAATGTTTTTCTAAGAATAGCTTCTTGGTAAAATTCTCTGACATCTCTAAATTGCAGAGTTTCTGCAGTTAGATTGTGCTGTGCAGTTAGATTGTGCTGTACAGTTAGATTGCACTGTTCGGTCAACTTCTGCTAACCATCTGTTGATTCATAATTGTGAGGTACTATAATGTTTATGATTAGCCCAATATATGTGTTAAAAATTAATCCTTCCCAAATCAATATCTGTGGTAATTAAGGCATATACCTTATTTCATTTACAGTGCCTTAGACAGCTGAATTAACTGAGGTGGAAGTAAAAACAGGAAGGAAAATTAATTTCAACTTTCATTTGCTTGGTACTGAAGCACTTGCCTACATATTAAGGGCCTATCCCTTTGAACAGCAGGACTATCAGAAACATTTTGCTCAAAACACCAACGTCTCTCAAAGGGAGTAAATATGTGATTTCAAGATAGACATGAAACATTCCCGGGGGGCGGAGCCAAGATGGCGGAGTAGACAGACGCTTCCCTCGAGCCCTCTTTACAACAAAGACCCGAATAAATAAGTGAAATGAGTATATTTGTGACAAGCTGAGAGCCCTGAGCATCAAAGGCAAGCTTAGAAAACGAACTGGGGCAGGAGAAGGAAGAGACCTTTCAGAAGCGGAGAGGAGTTACTGGACCTGAATTGCAGGGAGCCCTCAGGCACCATTCCTGGAGCAGCAGCGGCGGGCTGGTCCTAGCGTTAGGCCGCAGTTTCCTCAGGGAGAAGCAGCAGCCACACAGCCCACTCACACCTCCGGAACCTGAGGAGAAGGGCGCTCCTGGCAAAAGCTAAGTACTTGCGGATATTTTACCGTGCCCTCCCCCCGCAACCCAGCTTCAGCGGCTGAATCCCTAGGCCTGAGATAGACCCTGATGAGGGCCTGGAGCCATCCTCCTGGCCTTGGGGAAGGAAAAAATTTGCAACTGGGGGAAAAGATAATTTGCTGTCTCCATTAACTGGGGGAGCTCAGGACAGAAGCGGCCCCTGTCCAGACATAAACCATCTGTGGACCTTGAGCACCTTTCCCTTCTGCAGGGACCTATTTCGGGAGAATAAGCCCTTGTTGGCAAACTCCAACCATTTCAGCGGTGTGGTGGAGAGGTGGGTGTTTGACGTTTGACATTGCTTTGCCTATTAAATAAGGTCCTTACCTACCCACAACAGGGACCTAAGGACTGGTGACTCCACTTGGGTCACACAGCCACCTGTGACAAGGGTCCGGGGATAACTGGTATCTCCCAGTGCTTACAACAAAAACTTTGGGTGCCCATGGTCCCTTTGCAGAACCCATCCACCAGCATGCTCTAGGGAACAGAGATGCGTTTTCCTCAGAGACACTTGGGGGTTGGTTCTCAGCCCCCTGCCTTGTTCAGAGCATGACCCCCTGCTGCAATCAGATACTGGTATATATGCCAATCATCCCTGCCTGTCTAAGACTGTAGGACAGAGCTTGTACCACACACTTGGTATCAGCCACCTGGAAACCTGAGCTGAAAATCACAGAAGAAAACTGAATGGACTCCTAGACTGATATACCTGATAACAGCTCTAGCCAGCTGGGGACAGGACACCAGAGCTCCAAAGGTGAAAATAATCAAGCTAGCTCACTCGAGCAACCCATAGGGGTATAAGAAAACAAAACAAAGCAAGCAGCTATGACACAGTAAGCAAGCATAAACTAATACAATAACTTATAGATGGCTCAAAGACAACAGTCAATATCAAGTCACATAAAGAAACAGGCCATGATCACCTCAACAGGCTCTCAAAACAAAGAATCCAGGGATCTTTTAGATGAAAGTGCATTCCTGGAATTACCAGATGCAGAATACAACAGTTTAATATACAGAACCCTTCAAGACATCAGGAACGAAATGAGGCAATATGCAAAACAAGCCAAGGAACACACACATAAAGCAACTGAAGAAATCAGAAAGATTATTCAGGAACATAATGAAAGTTTAATAAGCTAGAAAAATCCATAGACAGACAGTAATCAGAAATTCAGAAGATTAACAATAAAATTACAGAATTAGATAACTCAGTAGAAAGTCAGAGGAGCAGAATTGAACAAGTAGAAGCTAGAATTTCTGAACTCGAAGGTAAATCACTTGGCACTAATATATTTGAAGAAAAATCAGATAAAAAAAATTAAAACAATGAAGAAAACTTAAGAATCATGTGGGACTCTATCAAGAGAAATAACCTATGAGTGATTGGAGTACCAGAACAGGGAGGGATAACAGAAAATATAGAGAAAATTGTTGAGGATTTGTTGGCAGAAAACTTCCCTGATATTGTGAAAGCTGAGAAGATACCTATCCAAGATGCTCATCGAACTCCACCTAAGGCAGATGTTAAAAGAAAGTCACCAGGACATATTATAATCAAGCTTGCCAAAACCAAAGATAAAGAGACAATTATAAGAGCAGGGAGGGATAAGAGAAAAGTCACCTACAAGGGAGAGCCAATAAGAATAAACTCGGACTACTCGGCAGAAACCATGCAAGCAAGAAGGCAATGGGATGACACATTTAAAAAATTGAAGGAAAAAATTGCCTGCCAAGAATCACATATCCATCAAAACTGTCTCTTAAATATGAAGGTGAAATTAAGACATTTCCAGAGAAACACAAGTTGAGGGAATTCATAAAAACCAAACCAAAACTACAAGAAATACTAAAGGGAGTTCTTTGGTTAGAAAATCAGTAATATCAGATATCGACCAAAGACTAGAACAATGGGCAGAGCAACCAGAAATCAACCCAGACAGGGAAATCCAAAAAAAAAAAAAAGGGAAGATTAAAAAAAACAAAACAAAAAAAGCCCAACACAGGGTAACAGTGATGTTATTATATAAAAGAAGACAACATTAAAACAATAAAGAGGGACTAAGAAATGTAATCATATACCATCCATATGGGGCAGAAGATACAGCGATATAAAGAAATAAAAGTTAGTTTTAAATTTAGAAAAATAGCGGTAAATAATAAGGTAACCACAAAGGAGACAACCTATCCTATTCATCAAAATAAAATACAAGGGAAAAATGCAGACTCAGGAGAAACAAAATCAACAACAACAAATATGAGGAAAGGACAATATATAAAGAAAATCTACTCAGCACATAAAATCAAGTGGGAAAAAGAAGTTGTCAACACACAAAAAAAGACATCGAAATGATAGCACTAAATTCATACCTATCTATAATTACCCTGAATGTAAATGGACAAATGCGCAAATAAAGAGAACACGTCACTAAAGAAGACATTCAGGTAGCTAACTGATATACAAGGAAATGTTCATGATCATTAGCCATTAGAGAAATGCAGATCAAAACTACAATGTGGTTTCATCTCACTCCAACAACAACAACAACAAAAAAAACAAGGATGGCGTTAATCCAAAGAAGACAAAATAATAAATGTTGGAGAGGCTGTGGTGAGATTGGAACACTTCTACACTGCTGGTGGGAATGTCAAATGGTACAACCACTTTAGAAATCGATTTGGCGCTTCCTTAAAAAGTTAGAAATAGAACTACCATATGATTCAGCAATCCCCCTCCTTGCAATATATCCTAGAGGAATAAGACCCTTTACACAAACAGATATATGCACACCCATGTTTATTGCAGCACTGTTTACAATAGCAAAAAGATGGAAGCAACCAAGGTGCCCATCAACAGATGAATGGATAAATAAATTATGGTGTATTCACACAATGGAATACTAGGCATTGAAAAAGAACAGTGAGGAATCTGTGACACATTTCATAACATGGAGGGACCTGGAAGGCATTATGTGAGTGAAATTAGTCAGTTGCAAAAGGACAAATATTGTATAAGACCAGTATTATAAGAATTTGAGAAATAGTTTAAACTAAAAAGAAAACATTCTTTTGTGGTTACGACAGGGGGGAGGGAAGGAGGGTGGGAGAGGGACATTCACTAATTAGATAGTAGATAAGAACTACTTTAGGTGAAAGGAAAGACAGCACACAATACAAGGGAGGTCAGCCCAATTGGACTAATCCAAAAGCAAAGAAGTTTCCTGAATAAACAGAATGCTTCGAAGGCCAGTGTAGGAGGGGCAGGGGTCTGGGGACCATGGTTTCAGGGGACATCTAAGTCAATTGGCATAATAAAATCTATTAGCAAAACATTCTGCACCCTACCTTGAAGAGTGGCTTTTGGCACTCTAGCAAGCAGCCATCTAAGATGCGTCAAGTGGTCTCAACCCACTTGGATCAAAGGAGAATGAAGAACACCAAGGACACAAGGTGAGTACGAGCTGAAGAGATAGAAAGGGCCACATGAACCTATGACTACGTCATCCTGAGACCAGAAGAACTAGATGGTGCCTGGCTACAACAGATGACTGCCCTGACAGGGAACACAACAGAGAACCCCTGAGGGAGCAGGAGAGCAGTGGAAGGCAGACCCCAAATTCTCATAAGACCAGACTTAATGGTCTGACTGAGACTAGAAGGACCCCGTGGTCATGGCCCCCAGGCCTTCTGTTGCCCCAGGACAGGAACCATTCCTGAAGCCAACTCTTCAGACATGGATTGGACTGGACAATGGGTTGGAGAGGGATGCTGGTAAGGAGTGAGCTTCTTGGATCAGGTGGACACTTGAGACTATGCTGGCATCTCCTGCCTGGAGGGGAGATGAGAGTGTGGAGGGGGTTAGAAGCTGGTGAAAATGACACGAAAAGAGAGAGTGGAGGGAGAGAGCAGGCTGTCTCATTAGGGGGAGAGTAATTGGGAGTATGTAGCAAGGTGTATTTGGGTTTTTGTGTGAGAGACTGACTTGATTTGTAAACTTTCACTTAAAGCACAATAAAAATTATTAAAAAAAAAAAAAAGATAGACATGAAATTCCAGGAGAAAGCTTTTATTTTTTCCTAGTATTCTTGCTTCTTTCTTGGTTTTTGAACACAATTATTTATATCTTAAGTGCTTCATATTGAAAACATGGAACTGTTGCATGTTAATACTTTTGAATAGATTTTTATTATACTCAAAATATCTACAGTGATATGCCCAGGCATATTATAATGAGAATGAAATTTCTTCCCAGCACTTGTTCTTAGTCTTTCTCCTTCCATCCCTCCCTCCCTCATTTTTCTCTCCTTCCCTACCTTCCTCTCTCATTTCTTTCTTTCCTTGTTTCTTTCTTCTTTCATTTTTTGAATATTGGGTACATTAATTTTATGTAAGTTTAGGAGTAATTCTAATCATGGACTATGCTTTCTCTCTAGAGAATAGGCTTTGGATGGACACATTACTACTCAGATTACTCGGATTACTACTGTTCTGCATTGGCTGGGAAGTCTTTGTCACCTTCTTATGAAAAGAATGTGATATTTTATTTACATATATATATACACGTGTGTGTATATATATATATATATATATATATATATACCATGTTGTTGTTAGGTGCCATCAAATCAATTCTGACACATAGCAACCCTATGTATAACAGAATGAAACATTGCCCAGTCCTTCATCAACACCACAATTCAAAGGCATCAGTTCTTCTTTGGTCTTCCTTATTCATTGTCTAGCTTTCACATGCATATTTGTCATTGTTATTGTTGTTGTTAGGTGCCTTCTATTTGGCTCCAACTCACAGCAACCCTGTGCACAACAGAATGAAACACTTCCCGGTCCTGCACCATCTTCACAATCGTTGTTATGCTTGAACCCATTGTTATGCTTGAACCCATTGTTGTAGCCACTGTGTCAGTCCAACTCATGGAGGGTCTTCTTTTTTACTGATCTTCTACTTTAGCAAGCGTGTCCTGCTTCTCCAGGGACTGATCCTTCCTGATAACTATATGAGGCGTAGTCTTGCCATCCTTGCTTCTAAGGAACATTCTGGTTGTACTTCTTCCAAAACAGATTTTTTTGTTCTTTTGGAATTACATGGTATATTGAATATTCTTCTCCAACACTACAATTCAAAGGTGACAATTTTTCTTTAGTCTTCCTTATTCATCACTCAGGCGATTGAGAACACCATGGCCTAGGTCAGGGATGCCTTAGTCTTCAAGGTGACATCTTTGTGTTGTAACACTTTAAAAAGATCTTTTGCAGCAGATTTGCCCAGTGCAATGCGTCTTTTGATTTCTTGACTACTGCTTTCATGGGTGTTGATTGTGGATCCAAGTAAAATGAAATCCTTGACAACTTCGATCTTTTCTCAGCTTGTCTTTATGTTGCTTATTGGTCCAGGCATGAGGATTTTTGTTTTCTCTATGTGGAGATGTAATCCATACAGAAGGCTGTGCTTCAAGCACAGTAAGTGCTTTGTCAGTAAGTGCTTCAAGTCCTGTTCACTTTCATCAAGCAAGATTTTGTCATCTGCATAATGTAGGTAGTTAATGAGCCTTCCTCCAATTCTTATGTATCTGTCAGTTTGTCATACTGTGGGGGCTTATGTGTTGCTGTGATGCTGGAAGTTATGCCACCAGTATTCAAATACCAGCAGGGTCACCCATGGAGGACAGGTTTTAGCTGAGCTTCCAGACTAAGAGGGAGTAGGAAGAAGGACCCGGCAGTCTACTTCTGAAAAGAATTAGCAGTGAAAACCTTATGAATAGCAACAGAGCACTGTCTGATATGTTGTTGGAAGATGAACTCTTCAGGTTGGAAGGCACTCAAAAGACGACTGGGGAAGAACTGCATCCTCAAAGGAGAGTCAACCTTAATGACACAGATGGAGTCAAGCTTCCGGGACCTTCATTTGCTGATGTGGCAGGACTCAAAATGAGAGGAAATAGCTACAAATAGGCATATTAAACTATTGAAAACACTACAGTTTGGGTTAGGCACACCTTAGTCCTTAAAGCGACATCTTTGCTTTTTAATACTTTAAAGATGTCTTTTGCTGCAGATTTGCACAATGCAATGCATTGTTTGATTTCTTGATTGCTCTTTCCATGGGGCTTCATTGTGGATATAAATAAATGAAATCCTTGACAACTTCAATCTTTTCGCCATTTATCACAATGTTGCCCATTAGTCTAGTTGTGAAGATTTTTATTTTATATATGTTGACATGTAATCTACACTGAAGATTTTCAGCTTCATCAATAAATGCTTTAATCCTCTTCACTGTCAGCATGCAAGGTTGTGTCATCTGCACATCTCAGGTTGTTAATGAATCTTCCTCCAAAGGTGATGCCACATTCTTCTCCATGTAGTCCAGCTTCTTGGAGTATTTGCTCAGCGTACAGATTAAGTATGGTGAAGAATAAAATTCTGATTCACAACTTTCTTAACTTTAAGCCACAAAACATACCCTTGCTCTGTTCGAATGACTGCCTTTTATTCTATGTACTGGTTTCTCATGAGAACAGTTAAGTGTTCTGGAATTTCCATTCTTCACAATATTATCCATAATTTGTTATGATCCATGCAGTTAAATGCCTTTGCATAGTCAATAAAATACAGGTAAACATCTTTTTGGTATTCTCCACTTTCAGCCATGGTTATGTGACATAAGCAATGATATCCTTGGTTCCATGTTTTCTTCTGAATCCAGTTTAATTTCTGGCAGTTCCCTGTTGATGTACTGCTGCAAGTGCTTTTGAATGATCTTCAGCAAAATTTTACTTGTGTGATATTAATGATATTGTTTGATAATATCTACATCCTGTTGGATCTCCTTTTCTGGAATGAGTATATAACTGTATTCCAAATTTCTTGGCACAGATGAGTGGGTGCTTCCAGCACTGCATCAGTTTGTTGAAATGTCTCAATTAGTATTCTACCACATGTCTGTCAGTTTCCCATATTGTAGTGTCTTGTTTGTTGCTGTGATACTGGAAGCTTTGCCACTAGTATTTCAAATACCAGCAAGGTCACCCTTGGTGGACAGTTTTCAGCAGAGCTTCCAGATTAAGACAGAATAGGAAGAAGGGCCTGACGTTCTACTACTGAAAAAAACTGACCAGTGAAAACCTTATGAGTAGCAACAGAACATTGTCTGATATAGTACCAAAAGATGAGCCCCTCAGGTGGAAGGCACTCAAACTGCTACAGGGCAAGATCTGCTTCCACAAAGTAGAGTCCACCTTAATCATGTGGATGGAGTCAAACATTCAGGACCCTCATTTGCTGATGTGGCATGACTCAAAATGAGAAGAAACAGTTGCAATCATCCATTAATAATTGAAATGTGGAATGCACAAAGTATGAATCTAGGAAAATTGTAAGTCATCAAAAATGAAATTGAACACATAAACATTTCAGTATCCTAGGCATTAGTGAGCTGAAATGGACTGGTATTGACCATTTTGAATCAGATAATTGCATGCTCTACTATACTGGGAATGACAAATTGAAGATGAATGGCATTGCATTCATAGTCAAAAAGAACATTTCAAGTTCTATCTGAAGTAGTGCTCTTTAGTGAGAGGATAATACCCATACACCTACAAGGAAGGCCAGGTAAAATGGCTATTACTCTGGAAAGAGGCTGAAAACATTCCCCGTAAGAACAGGAACAAGACAAGGGTGACCTTTAACACCACTGTTATTTAACATTGTGTTAGAAGCGCTAGCTAGAGCAATAAGGCAAGAAACAGAAATAAAGGGCATACAAATCAGTAATGGAGAAATTAAATTCTCCCTATTTGCAGATGATATACTATACATAGGAAACCCAAAAAACTCCACGAGAAAACTACTAGAACTAATAGAAAGCTTCAGCAGATTAGCAGGATACAATATAAACATACAAAAGTCAGTTGGATTCCTATACACCAATAAAGAGGAAAATGAAAAGGAAATCAGGAAAACAATAACATTTATAATAGCCCCTAAAAAAATAAATAAATAAAATACTTGGGAATAAATCTAACCAGGATCATAAAAGACTTATACAAAGAAAATAAGAAACACTACCACAAGAAACCAAAAGAGATCTACATAAATGGAAAAACATACCATGCTCCTGGATAGGTAGATTCAACACTGAGGAAATGACAATTCTACTCAAAGTGATTTACAAATGCAATGTAATACTGGTCCCAAAACCAACAACATTCTTTAAAGAGATGGAAAAACTCATTATTAACTTTATATGGAAAGGGAAAAAGCCCTGGATAAGTAAAGCACTATTGAAGAAGGAGAATAAAATAGAAGACTCATACCATCTTACCTCAGAACCTACAATACAGCTACGGTAGCCAAAACAGCCTGGAACTGGTACAACAACAGGTACATTGACCAATGGAACAGAACTGAGAACCCAGATGTAAATCTATCCACCTATGGCCACCTGATCTTCAACAAGGGCCCAAAGTCCATCAAATGGGAAAAAGACTGTTTGTTTGTTTGTTTATTTTTAACAGATATTGCTGGCAAAACAGGATGTCCATCTGCAAAAAAGTGAAACAGGACCCATACCTCATACCATTTACAAAAACTAACTCAAAAAGGATCAAAGAACTAAATATAAAGCCAAAAACCATGAAGTTCATAGAAGAAAAAATAGGACCAACACTAGAGGCCCTAATACATGGCATTAACAAGATACAAAACCACAACCAACAATACACAGTCTCCAGAGAATAAGCTAGATAACTGGGATCTTTTAAAAATTAAACACTTATGTTCATCAAAAGACTTCACCAAAAAAGTAAAAAGAGAACCGACAGACTGGGGAAAAAAAAAAAAATTGGGCTTTTACAAATCAAACAAAGGTCTAGTGTCTAAAATCTATAAGAAAAGCCAACATGTCTACAAGAAAAACACAAATAATCCAATCAAAAAATGGGAAAAGAAAATGAACAGACAGTTCACCAAAGAAGACATTCAAGTGGTCAAAAGACACTTGAGGGAATGCTCACAATCTCTAGCCATTAGAGAAACACAAATCAAAACTGCAATGAGATACCATCTCACACCGGCTTTACTGCCACGAATCAATAAAAGAGGAAATAACAAATGTTGGATAGGCTGGGGGGAGATTGGAACTCCTATGCACTGCTGGTGGAAATGCAAAGTGATACAACCATTCTGGAAAACCATATGGTGCTTTCTTAGAAAGCTAGAAATAGAAATACCATATGATCCAGCAATCCTACTCCTAGGAATATATCCTAAAGAAATAAGAGTTGTCACATGAATAGACATACACACACCCATGTTCATTGCAGCATTATTCACAATAGCAAAAAGATGGAAATAACCTAAAATGCCCATCAACACACGAATGGATAAAGAAGCTGGTACACACACACAATGGAATATTACACAATGATAAAGAGCATCAATGAATCTGTGAAGCATCTCATAACATGGATGAATCTGGAGGGCATTATGCAGAGTGAAATAAGTCAATCACGAAAGGACAAATATGTATGAGACCACTACTGTAAAAACTCATGAAAAGGTTTACATACAAGTAGAAAAAATCGTTGATGATTACATGGGATGGGAGGGGTGGGGATAGAAAAACGCTTAGTAGAAAATAGATAAGTGGAAACTTTGGTGAAGGGTAAGACAATACACTATGTTGGGGAAGCCAGCACAACCTGTACAAGACAAGGTCATGGTAGCTCCATATGCTCACCCAAACTCCCTGAAGGACTGAATTTTGGGGCTGAGGGCTGTGGGGACCATGGCCTCGGGGAACATCTAGCTCAATTGGCATAACATAGTTTATTAAGAATATGTTCTACACGCTACTTTGGTGAGAAGCGTCTGGGGTCTTAAAAGCCTGTGAGTGGCCATCTAGGATATTCCACTGGTCTCACCCCTTTGGGAGCAAGGAATAATGAAGAAGACTAAAGATACAAGGGAAAGATTAGTCCAAAGGGCTGATGGACCACTTCTACCACAGCATCTACCAGACTGAGTCCGGTAAAACTAGATGGTGCCCGGATACCACAACTGACAGTGGTGGTTAAGAGCTACATCAGGTAACCAAAAGGTTGGCAGTTCAAATCCACCAGGCCCTCCTTGGAAATGCTATGGGGCAGTTCAACTTTGTCCTATAGGATCACTATGAATCGGAATCACAGTGAAGGATTCTATGAGGAAAATATTAATTGATCCGGGAAGCATCAAAAGAAGATGGAATGAATACACAGAATTACTATTCCAAAAAGAATTGGTTTAAGTTCAACCATTTCAGGATGTAGCATATGATCAAGAACAGATGGTACTGAAGGAAGAGGTCCAAGCTGCACTGAAGGCATGTGTGTGTGTGTATATATATATATGTATGTATGAGTATATGTGTATATATATATGCATGAGTGCATATATATGTATGAGTGTATATATATATGTATGAGTGAATATATATATATGTATATATATATACACACACACACACAGGACCCTGGTGACACAGTGGTTAACTGTTTGGCTGCCAACCAAAAGGTCGCCAATTTGAATCTACCAGCCACTCCTTGGAAACTCTATGGCGCAGTCCTACTGTTTCCTATAGGGTTGCTAAGAGTCAGAATCTACTAGAAGGCAATGTTTTTTGTTTTTGTTTTTGTTCTTTAATACTCTGAGGTCCAAAGGATTTGTACTTTTCAAGTGGATGCAAATTTTCAAATTCAAGAGTTTGTGCTTTTAGCCATCATAATACCTTGTCTCATGGAAATTCTGTTTGCTGATATCAAATATGCTATGCCTAAAACTTCACTCTTTGACAATCACACCTGTGTTATTCAATATATAAATCACAGAGTCTATTAATTTGCACTTTGTTGCCAACCTTTTATATCCTACTTTCAGATAAATTATTTTTTTGCAAATAAAAGAAAATGCATTGCTTATTTTCCCCCAAGTGTGAAAAAAAAATTAAAAACCTAAGGGATCAAAGCATGACACCTGGCACATTTGTGTTTAAAAGTATGTGATTCCATAACAATTAGATAAAAAAAAAAATTAATAGAATTATCATTTTATACCCTTATGGCTCATGCCTCCTTTTATCTTTTTCTAGAAAAATGACTGTGCACATAAGAACAGGTGCCATGTCATCAATCAGCCGAAATCACAGAACCTCAGTTCTGGCAAACCTGTCCTTAATGCTCTCCTTGTCCAATCCCTTCCTCCTCTACCTCCTTCATTTCCTATGATGCTCTGTCTGAGTACCCTTCCAGTGAGATGTAACAGAGCAATGCAGCAAGCCTAGGAAGGCAGAGCAACCTAAAAGAAAATTCAAAGTCTTTCTCTTACTGTTTGAACTTGATCAAGCTAATGAACTTTTCTCAGGCTCCATTTCCTGTTCTATAAAATGGGAATGTTAATTCCTACCTACAGGGTTGTTTTGAAGAGCTAATGAGTGCAATACCTGGCATATGGTAGTGACTCAACTAATGGTATGTTATCTTCTCCTCATCTTTCCACTTCATTTATGTGCCATGTGGTATGCTATCTGTATCAGTGCTATGTGCAGGTACATGTCCTTCCCTGACCCTGAAGGAATCTGGGTCATTCCCTCGCCTTTGCTATCTCTTATACATAAATACTGAAAGAGGGATTTGAAGGACATAGTTTTCTTTGAAGCACTGTAGAATTTGCATTTTCAGTTGCTGGATTAACTTTAGGAGTTAACTATAAACCTCATCTGTGGTTGCAGATCAATTTGTGCAACTTTCTCAAGCAAGGAAAGAAAGGGATGTATTTTCCATGGTGGCTACAGAGGCAGGTAAGCTGTAGGCAGGGTATATAGAGTGCCAGGAAAAAAAAAAAAAAAAAAAGAATAATTAAAGAATGGAATATGTTTGCTTACATAGCCAGAGTGATCTTCAGCATTTGCTCAAAATTGTTTAATAACTTCTGATGATGCTGTTATTTCAGAATGTGTATACTTAGACTTTCCACTGCTTGAAAAGTAAACCATACCGCCCCCCCCCCCCCCCGTCATGGGCTGCTTTTTCACACTATTCGGACTTCCCGTGAAACACCATCTTCTCGTAGAAGTTTGTCCTGATCGCCTTACCCATCATGTATCTTCCTTCTTTGTTAAGCCTCACTTGCTCACCTTCATTACATTTGTTTGTATCATCAGCGTTCAGTGTCTCTCTGGAATTATTTCTTTTTGGTTTATTGTTTGGTGACTCACTAGATTATGAGTGCTAGGAGGACATCAGCATTGTATTTCTTGTACATTCCTGAATTAATAGCATCTTGAAGAGTGTCTGGCACATTAGATGCGTAAAATACTTGTTGAAAAAAAATGAATGAGAGACTAATTCAACGGAAGAGTTTCATTGAGGGGAAAGCAGAAGCAGGCAATAGCTTCTGTGACCTTTACTAAAACCTTATTCATAGCCATGTAACTATGGAATTCAATCTTCTTCTTCTCTTCATAATAGGGTTTGTGAAAATCAGCATATAATCCTTAAATCTTTACAAAAAACCCTAAGAATGTTGTGAATGTCCTTATACAGCTTCAGCTGACCAATGTTTCTTTTCAAAGAATCCTTAGCAGTGTTTTGAAATTTTTTTATCTGTACTTCCCCTTAGAAAAGTGTATTTACACAAACATACACACCAATACAAATATTTTGATACTTAAGCCATTTTTTCCCCTAAGGTAATTCTCAGAAGAATTGAGGAAAAGTATAGGAACTTGATGCTATTTAAGTTATAGTCTTCATTTTCCTGACCCAATCACATTATTAGTGTATTAACAATCATTTGAAGGTTAACTCAAGAAGGACATCCAGATCAATCAGATGAAACGTACTGGACTATCTATAAAACGTGTGCCCACCCATTCACCCACACACATACATAATGACAGAGTACATTCAAAATGAATCAGAAATGAAATGGAGACAATACGTATGACATCTCCTCAAGCTTATTATATATTTTTAAAATAGGAAATGTTCTAACCATTTGTAAACCTTTCAGAAAGCAAATTCTGTAGTTTCTTCCACTTTTCTTTTTATTCCAGACCAACACTTTCTTCCCAGTGAACAGCAGTCCAAGCCATATATCTCCAAGTCGAGCTTTCTTCTTTATCTTTTGGTCCAGCTGGACTTGCTTTCCTAGCCTCAGTGCTAGCCCTTTTCTCTGGATCAGACTTCTAGCCAGATGGTTACTATTACCTGAGACTATTTTTAAAAGGCAGTAGTTACTACTGGCTGGAGATATTTCCAGAAATGTTCTCAAAGAGCCAAGTGGGTCACATTCATTACTGAGGAAAGAAAACATCAAATTTCACTTTATTTGTCCCACAGTAGATTGTAGAAAGCTGCTTTAGTCACAGACCATGGCCTGCTTCTCCACATTGTGGGGCCTATGATTATGAAATGTGTACTCCTATAGGCCCAATATCAGGTGTGGTGGTGAATACAGAGATCACAGGTTGTTACATCCGTGTTAGGGAGAAGGGGAAAGGAGTTCCACCAAGCCTCACAAGGGATGTAATCTTTTATTGTAAATAGGTCCCAGATGCTTCATATATTTTATCCTACTTCCTCTACTTATTTTTCTACCACTACTACTATTACTGCTATTACTATTACCACCACCAACACAATCATGTGTATCCACTCTTTAAAAGATAAGGTTTTAGAAAACTTACATGCATTCATTAACACATTAATTCTTCCACAAAACTATCCCAATACATAGACACAATTGATGGATGAGGAAACTTAGAGTTATTTACACAGCCAATGAAGTGTAGACCCAGAATTTAAATCCAGTAAGCTTATATGCAATGAGTGGTCCTCTTCCCAACAGGTCTCACTACATTTATATAGAAGTTCCTGCAGATACTGCCTTACTTTGACTTCCAGCTTCTTAATCATCTGTGTTTAATAAAAGTTCATGTTCCAAAATGGGTATTTTCTACCACATTTCAAGGAAATAATTTCAAAGATGATTATTTAGCTTTTTAGCTTTTCCATATCTACCACTGTTCATGACCATCTTTACTGTATAGACTCTGTATTTACAACCCCTCAGTGAAAAAAAAAAAAAACTATAAGAATGGAAAAAAAAACTTTTTTATTATTTTCTCTGAACACAAAGTGAAGGGAAGAAAGAGGGTATTCTCATCTTTATGGTCAAAATGAAGACAGAATCTCAGATTCTCTGATTTATACAAGTAAAAAGGAATTCAAGATGTGCTTGACATCTTTGACTCACTGGAGTCCCCAAATCTGTCCAAGTATTACACAGTCAAGTTCAAAGAAAATAAGGGAAAAAGGAAAAATCAAGGAAAAAAAAATCACAAATGGTACCTTTATGATAAAGTGTTTTCAAATGGGTGACAGAGCTATTGGTAAGGTCAAAAGTATTAAAAAAAAAAAAAAAAGAGGAAATTGTCTTCAATCCCCGGTGGATGGGATGGGGTACTTCTTCGTTGTGCTGTCTATACTTTTATTCCTAGCTGGGTATTTAGAAGAAGAAAAGACTACGCGCTCTACTAGTGAAATTCTCTTGCAGAGTGGAACATTTGGTAACAATAGCCAACAAGGCAGAAAGTTGTTGTTGTTAGGTGCCATCAGGTTGGTTCCAACTCGTAGTGACCCTGTGTACAACAGAATGAAAACACTGCCTGATACTGTGCCACCCACAGGATCGTTGTCATGCTTGAGCCCATTCTTGCATCCACTGTGTCAATCCATCTTACTGAAGGTTTATTTCTTTTTCACTGACGCTTTACCAAGCATGATGTCCTCCTTTGGGGACTGATTCCTCCCAATAACATGTCCAAAATATTTGAGACATCCTTGCTTCTAAAAAAGCATTCTGTCTGGTTGTACTTCTTCCAAGATGGATTTGTTCATTTTTTTGTCAGTCCATGATGTATTCAATATTCCTCACTAACAACACAATTCAAAGGCATCTATTTTTCGTTGGTCTTCCTTATTCATCATCCAGGTTTAGTTTGCATATGAGGCGATTGAAAATACCATGCCTTGGGTCAGGCACACCTTGGTCTTCAAGGTGACATCTTTGCTTTTTAACATTTTAACAAGGTAAAATAGGCAGCAAATTTTCTAGGAGACAGTTTTAAAGAAATACGGATAGGACAAGATAATAAAAAGGAAATTCAGCACTGAAAATGTCCTAACTAGCTGACTGAGGGGTAGCCAGCTACGTATCATGTCCTTATTTGGTTGGAAATCCTGACATATTTCTCTCCTAGACAAGTTGATGCGGGAAGTTACCTTCATTGTCATTTGAAAGATTAAAACTCATTGCCATCTAGTCGGTTCCAACTCATAAAGACCCTGTAGGTCTGAGTTGAACTGTCCATAGGGTTCCCAAGGCTATAACCTTTACAGAAGCAAATTGTCACATCTTTCTCCAGCACAACAGCTGGTGGGTTTGAACCACTGACCTTTTGTTAGCTGCTGAGAGCTTTAGCCACTAGAGCTCCTCTTTGAAAGACTAAAAAAAACCCAGTGCCATCAAGTCGATTTTGAAAGACTATTCCCTTGTAAATGTAGTTTCTTATGGGGTGAGAATTTTGAAACTTTTCTCTTACTCTATATAACTTATCCTGTTACAGATTCAGCTCCTACCAGTTTACCAAGTACAGATGAGCATATTGTTAGATTAAAGGTGATGACTCTACCTATACCTTCAGGCTTCATGAAACTCATACAAACATATACACTGATCTCATCAGAAAATACTAAAATCGCAATTTCCCTCTTAAATTTAAAATATCACTTCCTTGACTGTCAATGAACATTTTTCTGTTGTAACAAGTGTGTTAAAGAAAGAGAATGAAATAAAGGAATTAAAAAAAAAAAAAGATCTTTCCTCATCTAAATTTATATTCCAATTAAAAAAAACACAAAAAATGTGTCGTTGTTTTATTCATGCTTAGGTAAGGACACAGTCCCTATGTGCTCATTACTGCTTTTAAGGATATTAAAGTTGAAATATCGATGATGATATTCTGTCTCAATCCATGGACAGATTCGGTGCATGTGTTATCGAGGTGTAGTCTTGCAGGTCGACTAACAGACCATGAATTCAGTGCAGACCATTAGATTGATGGGTGCACAAATGGTGGTGCAAACAATGACCATCCGTCTTTCTATTTCTTACTCAACAATACCACTAGAATTACTAATCTAGTTGAGCTGGGTTTAGGACAATGTGGTTTCCTCACAAAACCAGCGGTTCTGTTCAATGTGTTTTCAGTGTCCATAAATCACCAGGAAATCTACTAGAAATTAGGACATTTATTGATGGAGAGAAAGTTTCTGTTCTGAAAGACCTCATAATCTAGAAGGAGAAAATTATTTCTTAAAGACTTCAAAGTATTTCCAAAACAACTCTGAGTGAAGTTTTAGTTGGATAGCCCTTTTGGATCCTTGTACTCACCCTGCAAATGTTGGATTCCCCCCTTTGAGTTGAAAGGAACCTTAATTTCATCTTCTAATCCATTACTATCTCATTGTTTGCATCCTTTCTAAAGTGTTTGTAACAAAAACATCTCTAATTAGATTACCTAAAGGTTTTAGGGCACAATTTTTGCTGATAGTAAAGATTAGACAATGAGTACAATTTAAAGGTTGTGCTGAGATATTGCACACACACACACACTCACACAGAGTAGACCAAACTTTGTGGAGTATCTTATTTAAATTTTTGTGCGCAGTTATTTTCCATGATGTTCACATGAACTAATGAGAAATCTCATATCCTTGTTAGGTCAGACCTTGGAAGTTGTGTGTTCTTTCTCCTTGCCCTGACGCTGAGATAATTTCCAAGGATATTCTACCCGAAGGATTCTCCAGGCAGAAAGCAGTCCCAGTGATCATGTTTATATATGTTTCTACTCTCCTAAGAATACACATAAGTTTCTAGCAGGAATTGTCATAACATGTCCCCCAGAAACAAACAAAAAAACCAAACCTGTTGCCGTCGAGTCCATTCCGACTCATAGCGACCCCCAGAGGCTCTACTAAAATTAGCCCGGAAGTTTCTACGTACTAGCGGTCTTCCAGCGAGGGAGTGAGATGCTTGCTAGTGACCCTTACTGAAAACAACCCTGTGATCCTAGAAGTCCTCTTACTTGGCTTGGAAAAACCAAAAAACCCGTTGTCATCGAGTCGATTCTGACTCATGGTAACTCTACGGGACAGGGTAGTACTGCCCCACAGGGTTTCCAAGGAGCACCTGGTAGATTCAAGCTGCCGACCTTTTGGTTAGCAGCTGTTGCTCCTAACCACTACACCACCAGTGTTTTTACTTGGTTGGGAAAGAAAGAATCACTCTTCTCTTTCCCCACAGAGAGGAGAGAAGAAAGACCATAATAATCTGCCTTTAAGCCTACATCTCATTACCTTGTTAACTGTACTTACTAGATTACTTTTAAATTCCTCCGTTTTTCTCTTTTGGAGCTAGAGGCAGTTGATGAAGATTGAGAGTTACTGGACTGGTTCTTCTATTTTCTATCAAGTCAGCCATGAAAAATCTATCACCTCTCTTCAGAATGTGAGGGGTACTGATCTCTATTATTTTTCCATCTTTGTGGTTTCAACAGAAATTCAAGGCTTAACACCCTTAGCCCCAAGGTTGATGGAAGGTAAAAGGGTCCATACATTGTGGGTTTCATCTCATTGTGTCCCATTTCTAACTGACTAAATTTTATGGCCAATGTGGTCCTGTTAACATAGTTTTTTCCCTGTACAAAAAGCCACAGAATGGTTGGAAACAGATTAATTTACATCAGCCTTTCGAAAGCAATGAATGAAGAAGAGAGAAAAATTTTAAATGCAGGAAACAATACTTTCTGGGCCATTGGTCAGGATTTTCCAATTTTCAGTTATTTCGGTTATTGTATAGAGAAGCTTTGAGTGAACATTATAAGTAAGCTTTACTGTATTTAATGGATCTGAAAACCCCTTGGATTCCATTTATGCACTCTTCCATTAGTATTTTAAGATTCTAATTGTGGTCTCACAATAAGTCATTCTATATCAGTGGCTGACAGTTGACAATCAGGGTGGCTTAGAAATGAACATTTTTACCTATCAAATTAAACTTTGTGCATTTAATTATTACTAAATGAAAGACCCTTACAAAAGTAATTTGATCACAGTGTGGATTAACAGAATCTGCTCCTCATTAGAAAACATTTCCAGAAGCCATTAAGAGAAATACTTGGGATTTGCCATGCAATAGATAAGCAGCAACAGGGGCAAAAGTCTACATTTTAAAACTGACTAGAGAATTTTGTATTTCTCTTAACATAATATTTTTTAGATCTTCCTATTTCACATGGGTTGTCTGGGATGCACAGTTTGTGTTTGCAGTAGAAAGGCTTTTACTCTTTCTTTCCCCTATTTGATGATGGCAGCTTTTCTTACTGGTATGGTCCAAGATAGCAATGTTAAGCTTAATAGCTTTCTTAGAGCACTGAATATCATATTTAAGTAGGGAAATTTCCCCAAGTAATTTCAACCTCATAAGGCACAAAGACCTTGACCTTCCAAGTAATTGTTTAAAATGTCATAATCAGTTTCTCAATTATGGAGGTTTAAAATGCAGTACTATGCCAACCACAAATCCTCACTCTCGTAAGTAGACCATCAAGTGGAGTGTCAATAGACTTTGAAAATAAGGATGCTCAAAATTGCAGAGTTAATGTTGTCTCAGAGGACTTTGTGGCAGATACATCTAGAAAGGAAAAAAGGAAGAGCTTTACCTAATACTTCCCATGGGGAGACAGTTGGATGTTTCTAAAGTCTAATAGAAACAACAAATGTTTTAAAACACTATTTGACTAGACAAGTTCTGAGAGAGAGGGAAAATATAAAGCAATCATTAAAATTATGATATTTAAAGAGACAGGGATAAGACAGAAATCAAACAATTCTAAATATTTGCTTACATCTCTGGTGTGCAGTTCATCTCACGGAGAAGAATATGAATAGATAGCTGCTAACCAAATGTTGTTAATTGAATATTTATGACTTTTCCCTGCTGAATTGAGTTTCTTGGGGGCAAGGTTCATTGCTTATACTTTTTAGGGTCCCAGTGCCTCATAATAGATAAATGTGCATATTAATAAATCAAAAATAAATTAAAGGGGCCTGCTTGAAGTGTCTGCTCAGAAGCAATACCAAAAAAACCAAACCCACTGCCGTCGAGTCGATTCCGACTCATAGCGACCCTATAAGACAGAGTAGAACTGCCCCACAGAGTTTCCAAGGAGCACCTGGTGGATTTGAACTGCCAAATCTTGGTTGGCAGCCATAGCACTTAACCACTACGCCACCAGGGTTTGCTCAGAAGCAATGGAAGGAGGAAATAAGAGAGAAGTTGAAACAACAGTTCTGTTAAGATAAAAAAAATTCATAAAATTGGAAAATATGAGGTACCCAGAATATCTTGGACAATTACTGGTAAGCAGATAAAGTTTAGCTTTTAGATGATCCAAACTAAGGGTTATTAGAAAAAAAAAAAAAAGGAGTTGATAGAACACATATCCACACAGTGGATAATGATCAGATGGTCATTTTCTTGAACTCTTTTATATCATTCTGCATAATTAATGCATCCTATTCCATCCAAGTGATCTCTGACTCTAAACCTTTAGGGTATTCAGAGAAGAAATTTTTAAGTGTTGTTGAGAGGGTCCCTGGAGTACAAAGATCTGATTTCCAATTTCATCTTCTGGTGTCCCCAAAGTAAAGTTTGACCTAAATAGAATAGCATTAACATGCACATAACAATCAAAAACCCTTGCAAATTGTAAAGACCAGTTGTCATCAAGTTGATTTCAACTCACAGTGACCCTATGTGTGTCAGAGCAGGACAGTGCTCTCTGGGATTTTCAATGACTGCTTTTTCGGAAGTAAATTGCCAGGTCTTTCTTTGGAAGAGTCTCTGGGTGAGCTTGAATTGTCAATCTTTTAATTGTCAATAAATGAACGTGTTAACCATTTACACAACGAAGTGACTCCAGCAAAATGTAAAGTCCTGTGTACGTGCAAACATCCCTTATCGCACAGTGGTTAAAGCAGTTGGCTGCTAGTCAAAAAAGATCAGTGGTTCAAACCTACCAGCCACTCTGTGGGAGAAATTTGGCAGTCTGCTTCCATAAAGATTGCAGCCTTGGAAACCCTATGGGGCAGTTCTACTCTGTCCTATAGGGTTGCTATGAGTCGGAATTGACTCAATTGCAGTGGGTTTAGTTTTGTTGGGTTATGTATATGCACATTGCTTCTATTGCCATCATTATGAATGTAGGTAGAACATACGACACATAAGTTAAATTTGAGGCTGATTTTCTAGTAGTACGTGTTGATTCTGATTACTATTAATATTGCAATTCATTTATGCATGAGTACTCCCCATTTCCATCATTGTGAGGAGTCAGTAGTTTGGTGTGAGTGCTTTCCCAACATAAAAGTGATATGAGAGATACGAGACAGCAGGAAACCAGGGGCATTGCCTTATCTAGAGTTCTTCTTTTAATAAAACATGAAGAGATTAAACATGTTGTAAAATTGAAGCAATCTAGTGCTGTCTGCAAAACTCTTCTTTAAAAAGAATTGTGCTAGGATTGGCCCAGCTTCTAATAAAATTACACTTAGTCACCATATGGGCTTCCTAACTTGGATGTTTCCAGCCATGCTGTTCCTCCCATCTATAATCCCATTTTTTTCCTCCAACCACACTCCTCTCACAGCTCTTTGTGCCAACCTAGTTATCTTTTCCATCCTTGGATCAAGCATGAGCTTCACTTTAAAACCTGATTTCTCTTTGGAAAGTAAATATTTGTATACATGTTTTCTAAAAAGCAATGAATTCATTGCTCCCCACTTCTTTACATTTTCCTCTTACAGTAAGTATTGCATCACAAAATGCCTGGTGCATAGAAATTATTTAATTAATGTTTATTAATTGAAAAACTATGCAAAGAAAAAAGTAACATTTAAGTTTAGAAATATTGGAATATAAATTCTACCTCAACCACTTAAAATTATGACCTAATCTATAAAGTGGGCATATAATATTTATATATAAACTTTTCCTCATTTAATTCTATACATATATAGTACCTCATATGTATTAAAGTTCAATATACAGAAAATATTTCTGTAAAAAATTTCTATGTATTTCATGTTCTGATAATATGCAACTCAAACAAAAAAAAATGCAGCTCAAAAAAACAAAACAAAAACAAAATATGTTAAAATGTATCTACAAATTAAAATATGGCTTCGAGTTAGGTTAAATTTCTATTAAGGGCATTTATTCTCATATAACCTTGAAAAATCTGCCCTGATTCTTTTCATCATTAGCGTGATTTAGTGAAACAATTACGGAGTTAATTTTCCATAATGACAAAAAAAACTGTATCTGTTTTTCCAATTTAATTAAAAAAAAAAATACCACACTCAGAGTTTGTTTATCTAGGACTCGGGTAATTAAATTCAAGTGGAAAATCAGGAAGAGGATAAGGAAGTGGGCTTTGCTTTCAGCACAACCCTCAGTGTGAATGGTGAAGACTGGAAAGGAAAGTATACATTCTGTGATCTAATATTTACTTGGAAGAAGTACAGCTGGAATGCTCATTAGAAGCAAGGATGGTGAGACTTCACCTCACCTATTTTGAACATGTTATCAGGAAGGACCAGCCCCTTGCTAATACATCATGCTTGGTTGCTTGGCAAAGTAGAGGATCAGCAAAAAAGAAGAGGACCCTCAAAGAGATGGCTGGACACAGAGGCTGCAACAATGGGTTCAAGCATAGCAATGATTGTGAGGATGTGCAAGACGGGGCACTGTTTCGTTCTGTAGACATATGGCCACTATGAGTCAGAACTGACTCGACTGCACCTTATGACCACAACAATGTTTATTCATCACGAACTATGAGCAGCAGTGACTCCAAAGGCTCTATGTCTTAACTCATTTAACCCTAACAAATCCCGCATGCTGTTGATGTTATTAATATGCTCTGTGTTATAGATTTATATAGATTAGGAAACTGAAGCCAAATTGCCTGAGGTCAATAGCTAGAAAATTGCCTGAGACTTAAAGAGTCACTATGTCAAACTCTCTCTCTACTGCCTGCATATAAGTTAATAAACCAACAAATTCACCAAAATAGATACTTTTTTTAGAAAAGTAATTATTTAAATTCAGTTAAAAAATTAGTAGCAATTATCTTTAGAATAATAACCATGGTAATAATATACATGGGAGACAAATATCCTGTCCAAAAAAAAAAAAAAAATTGGGCTCAGTTGACTTTACAGCACAGTTCTTCCAAATGTGCATAGAATAAATAATTTTTATATAACTTGGATATTTTTCAAAACCTAAGACATCCTTGCCACATGACTCACATGCTTGAATGAAACTAGAAAAATCTTCATAGAAACTTGGAAATGACAACAGGAAGACACTCTCCCCCACATACACATGCACATACACAAATCTATAGGTTCCAGTCCCTGTGAATTGTGATGTAGAAGTTCTAGAAGCAAAACAAAAAACTAGCTCCCCTGTCACTCAGGTCAATTCCGTAGTTTCTGTGTTTGATGGTGAGGGTTCGTAGGTTGTCAATATTTCCACGTATATTATCGCAGAATTATTTATAATATTTTATTTTCTAAAGTAAAACACTTCAAGTATTGAATAATAGGGGATTAGTTAAATACATTACAGCACTTGTAACAATGGAAAATGTTATAACATTGAAAGTTATGTTCAAACAATGTACTGTTCAGATATACACAACTGAACTCCATTACAAAACATCTGCTAAAAGTCCTATATATTTAAAATAGGCATAGAAAATAAGGTAAGAAATAATTCAACAAACTATCAAAGGTGATTTTTTTATTGATGAGGTTACAGGTAAAATTAAATTTATTCCTTTTATTCTCTGATTTTAAAAAAATTCCTCAGTGAACATATATTTGAAAAAGTTCTATTTTTAAATGAAAACATTTTTGTAAATAGCATTCCACATTGTGAGAATGTATATGTGCATACACACACAAAGAGTCATTGTAAATTTCTGTAGAAAAAATATTATCCTCATCTGGAAACAATTTCAGAGAAAGTTGCTAAAACTAGTATTACTGGGAACACTAAGTAATCCTTGTAAACCTTTAAAAGTGTTCTCCTCAAAAGGTTATATAATTATGAGAATCTACAAGTATATAATGGAATATACTTAAATGCACTAGAACAGATAAGAATTACATTAAATTTTTCTAAATATGATAAACAGATACAGCTTCGAGAAAATATTACCGATTTTAAATGTGTCTCATTGTCTTTTAGTTTGAAATGCAGCTGAAATTTTCTTGAGACACATTATTTGTTTTGCCTTACAATGTATATATTGTTGTTGTTAGCTGCCATTGAGTTGGCTTCCAACTCATGGCAACCCCACCCACAAGAGGATCAGACTGCTGTGACCTTCAGAGTTTTCACTGGCTGATCATTGGAGGTAGATTGTCAGACCTTTCTTACTGGTTATCATAATCTAGAAGCTCTACTGAAATCTTTTCAGCATCACAACACACAATCCTGCACTGATGGATGGGTGGTGACTGACTTCAGGTGCATTGGCCAGCAATCAAACCTGGGTCTCTTTCCTTCATGGAAGGTGAGACTTCTACCACTAAACTGCCACTGCCTTACAATATACATAAACTCGTTGCCGTCCAGTCTATTCTGACTCATAGCTAGCCAACAGGACAGAGTAGAACTGCCCCATAGGCTTTTCAAGGAGTGGCTGGTGGATTGGAACTGCGGACCTTTTGGTTAGCAGCCATAGCTCTTAACCACTGTGCCACCAAGTATATAGTACTTACTATTAACATATGTGAAGTCAATCACACACACTGAGATGAAGGGTTAGAGAATGTTTCAGAGATGGAATATTATAAGTAGATATATATATATGACAGGATATGCATAAATACATCATAAAAGTAATAAGTAGTTCATATTTTTAAAAAATGAGTATTATGATTGAATTGTGTTCCCCAAAATATGTGTTGTAAATTCTAACCCTTATACCTGTAGTTATAATCCCATTTGGAAATGAGTTTTCTTTGTTATGTTAATAAGACAAGGACCTTCCCCCAGAGCCAACAGAGAGAGAACCCTCCCCTAGAGCCAGTGAGCACACTGAATTTGGACGTCTAACCTCCTAAACCGGGAGAAAATAAATTTCTGATTGTTAAAGTCAACCACTTGCGGCATTTCTGTTATATAAAAAAAAAAAAAAAACTAGGTAACTAAGGCAGGTGGGTTTATTGAAAACTTTATTTCTCACAGAAAGATATCCATGTTACCTGTTCTTTCTTCTATATTGAAGGTTATGGGACAGCTGGTCAATATCGTTATCTGTTTAAGAGTGTGGATGTTGGAGTCAGGTGTTAATTTAACTTCTGGTTCTCCCACCCAGTAGCTCGAAACTTTAGGCATTCTTTCTAAACCCATCCAGTCTAGCCTAAGTTTTTTAATATTTAAAATAAATACATAAGATTTACTTCATATGCCTAGAATAATAATTTTAATGAGATTGTATATAAAATATCTAACACAATATGTTTCAAAATGGAGATTGTGATAATGTTGGTGACAGTGACGATCACAGTGATAAAGGGAAATGAAGTGAAAAAAGAACTACCCATTAGGTGTAAACTACAGAAATAATTTCAAAACTATTCATTATATTAGTCATTGAATCTATTATTTTTCTTCCTAAGCATAAAATATTAACAATTTTGAATAAATGCATATGTATAACATCAGCTGTGTATAAAATGCAAATATCAGCTAATGGCAACAATGCTAACATTAGCTGCAAAGATCTGAGAGTGCTATTTTTTAGAATACAAAGTGTGCTAATTTTTAGCATTGTAATCTTAGTAATCTAATTTTCTCTGTTCACCATAAAATCTCTATTGCATTACTGTGGCATACACTTTCCAGAAACTTTTCAGTGTTAAGGTTTAAGTTTTTGTTGAACATTCAAGCAGAGTATATGATTAGGCTTTCTGCAACAGTTTCATAAATGCCAACTGGGCATACCACTACACATCTGTCCATTTGTTGTACCGTGGTGGCTTTTGTCTTACTGTGAGACTGGAAGATTTGCCAGAAGTATTTCAATACCAGCGTGGTCACCCTTGGTGGACAGTTTCAGTGGAGCTTCCAGACAAAGACAGACTAGGAAGAAGGATCTGGCAGTCTACTTTTGAAAAAAAAATTGGTCAGTGAAAACCTTAAGAATAGCTGCGGAACAGTGTCTGATATAGTGCTGAAAGATGAGCCCCTCAGGTTGGAAGGTACTCAAAAGATGACTGGGGAAGAGCTTCCTCCTCAAAGTACAATGACCTTAATGATATGGATGGAGTAAAGCTTATGGGACCTTCATTTGCTGAGGTAGCTTAACTCAAAATGAGAAGAAACAACTGCAAGCATATACCAATAATCAGAAAGTGGACAGGATGAAGTATGAACCTAGGAAAATTCAAAGTCATCAAAAATGAAATGGAAATCATAAAGATAGATATCCTAAGTAAAAGGGAGCTGAGATGAACTGTTATTGGCCATTTTGAATCAGACAGTCATATGGTCTACTATATCACGATAACAAATTGAAGAGCAGTGGTGTCATGTTCATGGTCGAAAATAATATTTCAAGATTCGTTCTGAAGTACAATGCTGTCAGTGATAGAATAACATCAATAAGTCTATTTTTTTAACAAGGAAGACCTGCTAATATGACTATTATTCAGACTTATGCAACAATTATCGATCCCAAAGATAAGGAAATTGAAGATTTTTACCAGCTTTTGAGGTTTGAAGTTAATCAAACATGCAATCAAGATGCATTCGTAATTACTTGTGATTGGAATATGAAAGTTGGAAACAAAGAATTGGTAGTTGGAAAATATGGTCTTTTTGACAGAAACATCACTGGAGATTGCACAATAGAATTTTGCAAGACTGAAGACTTTTTCCTTGAAAATACCTTTTTCACCAATATAAATGGTGACTATACACATGGACCAGATGTAATACACAGGAATCAAATGGACTACATCTGTGGAAAGAGATGATGGAAAACCTCAATATCTTCAGTCAGAACAAGGCCAGGGGATGACTGTGGAACAGACCATCAATTGTTCCTGTGCAAATTCAAGTGGAAGCTGAAGAAAATTAAAACAAGTCCACAAGAGCCGAAGTACAACCTTGAGTATATCCCACCTGAATTTGGAGACCATCTCAAGAATAGATTTCACGCATTGAACACTAATGACTGAAGGCCAGATGAGTTGTGGAATGACAACAAGGACATCATACATAAAGAAAGAAAAAGGTCATTTAAAAAAAAAAAAAAAACAGGAAAGAAAGAAAAGACCGAATGGATGTCAGAAGAGACTTTGAAACTTGTTCTTGAATGTCGAGTAGCTAAAGCAAATGGAAGAAATATTGAAGTAAAAGAGCTGAACAGAAGATTCCAAAGGGCAGCTCAAGAAGACAAAGTAAAATATTCTAATGAAATGTGAAAAGTCCCAGAGTTAGAAAACCAAAAAGGAAGAACATGCTCAGCATTTCTCAAGTGAAAGAATTGAAGAAAAAATTCAAGCCTCGAGTTTCAGTTTTGAAGGTTTCTAAGGCCCTGGTGGTACAGTAGTTAAGCATTCATCTGCTAACCGAAAGATCAGCAGTTCAAATTCACCAGGCGCTCTTTGAAAACCCTGTGGGGCAGTTCTGCTCTGTCCTACAGGGTTGCTATGAGTCAGAATCAACTGGAAAGCAACTGGTTTGGTTTGGTTTTATGGGAAAATAGTGAATGATGCAGGAAGCATTAAAAGCAGAAAGAAGGAATACACAGAGTCACTGTACCAAAAAGAATTGGTCAACATTCAACCATTTCAGAAGGTAGTATACTATCATGAACCAATGGTATTGAAGGAAGAAGTCCGAGCTGAACTGAAAGCAGTGGTGAAAAACAAGGGTCCAGAAATTGATGGAATACCAATCGAGATGTTTTAACAAAGGGATGAAACGCTAGAGGTGCTCACTCATCTATGCCAAGAAATATAGAAGACAGCTACTTGGCCAGCTGACAGGAAGAGATCCATATTTGTGCCCATTCCAAAGAAAGGCGATCCAACAGAATGCGGAAGTTATCTAACGATATCATTAATATCACACACAAGTAAAATTTTTCTGAAGACCATTCAAAATTGGTTGCAACAGTACATTGTCAAGTAACTGCCAGAAATTCAAGCTGGATTCAGAAGACGATGTGGAAAAAGGGATATCATTGCTGATGTTAGATGGATCCTGGCTGAAAGCAGAGAATACCAGAAAAATGTTTACCTGTACTTTATTGACTATGCAGAGGCATTTAACTTGTGAATCATAACAAATTAAGGATAACATGGAGAAGAATGGGAATTCCAGAACACTTAATTGTGCTCACATGTAAATCAAGAAGCGGTCACTCAAACAGAACAGGGGATACTGTGTGCCATCTAACAATAATATCACTTTCAGGAAATATTACTCCTCACTTTCAAAACATTTGCCCTTGGATTAAGAAAATCCGGACATTTTTTAATGATATCAAAAGGTCATACGACAATAACAAAAATGCAATTTGCCTTACTCAAAACCCAACCCATTGCACTGAGCTGATTCCTACTCGTAGCGACCCTATAGGTCATAGTAGAAGTGCCCCAGAGAGTTTCCAAGGCTATAATCTTCACAGAGCAGACTGCCACATCTTTCTCCCAAGGAGAGGCTGGTGGATTCCAACCACTGACCTTCTGGTTAGCAGCTGAGTGCTTAACCACTGCACCAGCGGGGCTTCTTCCATTTTGCGTTGCATGTCCTGATTTATTATTACAAAAATATGAAAATAACATAAGATCAGAAATGCAAGCTCCTAGAAGGATGTAATGTATTATATTATTTTTCACTGAGAACTGGAAATCTCACTTTTTCTAGATTTATTTCCCAAGCTGAACATTTCATTTTCACACCTTCTGTATTATATGCTTTGTGAGCTTTTGGAAATCTGTAATAACCGGTAATAGAACTTACAATACAAGATCAGAGGCGTTCTGACATATAGTACTCTTTCATGTTGAATAAGAATGACCATTTATCACATCAGATTTTATCAACCTTTGACGCGCAGGAGATTCACAACTTGGAGGGCCAATGAACCTTCTAAAGTATAAGTGGTTTTGAAAGTACAATCGGAACTCACTATACCTCATTGTTATCCATAGATTCACAAAATCAAGGCTAAATTATGTCCCAACGGCTAGGTCTTTATGAGAGGTTTTTGAGAGTCATATAAAGCTCTATGGTGAAAGGAACGCGATCTCCTTCTGAGAGAATATGTGCCTGTTTTTAAAGCTGTTATTGTCCTCATTTTTAGAAAACTAGATTATTAATGAAGTGGATCACCATACAGAGAAACTTTTTTTTTCTCTTACATTACTTCATAATAAAGACAGAATGGGAGTTCAATATTAGTGGCTATCAGAAGTATTTGTTTTATTTCTTGATCTCAGTTTATAAATTAATCTATATGTACTACATATACGAGTCGGAATCGACTCGAACTCGACAGCAACAGGGTAACGGGTTATTCATCAAAAGGAAATAATTTGGTTTGTGTATATAATAGGAAAATCTGACCAAACTAGATTTTTAAGTATAAAAAAAGCAAGTTGCAAAACAATATTTATCTTTTCATTCTGTGTATGTGTTATAGGCATAGTGAAAAATGTGAAAAAACACTTCAAATTGTCAATCCACACTATTTGCCTTTAAGGAATGATTTAGGATTGAAGGATAGGATACTGTTGATTTTTTTTCTATATACTGAATATGCATAATGGAATTTTGGAAGAGCATGTATTTGTTTTTTAATAAAAAATAAATAGTAAAAATAATTACTCTTAATATATTTTTTAGACTCTGACAAGTAAAATGTGAGGACAGGACTGTAAAAATATCTAATTTTTCATCCAAAGTGGATAAAAGTGGCTTCCCTCCTGTTTTTCACATAGTGGTTTTGAAGAAATATATCCACAATTGAGTGCTTGATGACCAACCCGATGGCATGTTAAACAAGAATCAAACTCATGCAGAGAAAGCATTTGACAGCACCAGCGTGATGAGGAAAACACGAATTGCATAAAAGATGATTCAAAAGTGACAGGGCTCTGAGAAATTAGGGGGAGTAGAGAGGAGACTATAGCTACTGGGCATTTAAATACCAGGCTCTGTGTTAGGTGTTTTAAAATGCATTGTCATAATTAAAAAGATTGTTGAGTATCAATCAAGGACCACTGAAGACTTACAAGAGTGAATTCAAAATGAAGCATACTGGAACATTATTGAATACTACTCTAAGAGTGTTTATAAGACCACAGGCAAGCAAGAAGAAAAGAAATTATCTGGGTTAAAATAGTCATGCAAATTTGGACAGCCATGCAGTGGTGACTTAAGCATTAAGGATTTATTTCATCTCAGAAAAGGTAGAAACTAGATTTTTGTACATATGAGATAATGAAAAAGATCATAAGCAGAAAAGTGACAGTGAAAGTTTCCCAGAAATGAACTTAGTCATTGAGAGGTACTTTGTGATCCATTGGCCTTGACTAGCTTTTTTGATTGAAAACTGATGTGTAGTGGCAAAGCAGATTGTGGCTTCAAAAGAGTAAATAAAATAATTTCAAAATGAGGCCATCTGAAAGACTATTAATGAGAAAGAAATCTACAAGGGTATTAGAGGAGTGTAAAAGGATATGATAAGTAAGGGACTGGTTTCAAAACATTTTGGAATAAGTCCATATGGCAGCCAAAAATGGTAGCAGTGAGGGTGCCAAGTGGATCAAAAGACATATAGGTAGCCTTCATCTGATAAAGAGAGAGATGTGGAGCTTCCATAGCGACTTGGCAGGAGGGAGAATATCTGTAACAGTGTGTTGACATGATAGGAGTCTTGAGTTAGTAGTAGGCAAGAGTAGCATAAATGTTAATTTTCTCAATTTTTGGTCGATTTTTTTATTTCAATGAAGTTTGCTCTTCTGCCAATTATTTTCTTCTTTACTTTGGGTTTACTTACCTCATCCTTTTCTAGCTGCTTAAGGTGATCCCTTAGTTCACTGATTTTAGACCTTTATTCTTTTCTCGTATAAGCATTTCAAGCTATAAATTTGTCTGAAAGCGCTGCTTTAGGGGCATTTAAAAAATGTTGAATAGTTTTCACTATTAATCAAGATGTTATTTCTAATTTCCTTTATATTTGACTAGTGGGTTATTTAGAAGTGTGTTTTTTTTTTTTTAAACATTTGGGAATTTTCTAGATCTCCTTATGTTACTTATCCCTAATTTAACTCTCTCATAGATAGAGAATGTGCTCTGTACTATTTAAATCTTTTTGAGACTTATTTAAAGTATACTGTACACTTGAAAAGAATGTGCATTTTGCAGTAGTTTCATATAATGTTCTATTAAAATCAATTAGATCCAGGTAGTTGGTAGTGTTGCTCAGATTATCAGTGTCTTTACTGATTTTTTGTCTACTTACGTCTATTACTAAGAGGGAAGTGTTACAATACCCAGAAATAATTACAAATTTCTCTTTTCTTTAATTGATACAATTTTTGCATCATGTATTTAAAGCCACCTTATTAGATGCATACAGATTTATAATTGTTGTGTCTTCCTAGTAAATTGACACCTCATTATGAAGTGTGCTAGTTTATCTGTGGCAAGAGTCTTTGCTTTGCAATTTACTTCATTTTTTATTAATGTAAACCCTGCTGCATATATAAGCTTACAGTTTGCATGGTATGTATAATTTATTTTGGACTGATCTGTGCCCTTACATTTAAAAAACGCATTTCTCGTAGCTAGCATATAGTTGTATCTTGCTTTTTCATCCATTCTGAAAATCTGTGCCTTTCATTCAAGTATTTACACCATTAATGTTTAAAATACAGATAAAAAATTTATTTGTTATATATAAATAAATAAATAAAATGGAACTTAAATACAGGATTATATTTAAGTTCCATTTTATTTGTTATTAATTTTTACCATTTTATTGTTTTCTCTTTGATTTCTCCAAATATTTTCTTCCATTCTCTCTTTCCTACTTCTGGATAATTTGACTGGTATTTAAAATTACATTTTGATTTATTGATTTGTTTTTTTAGCTTTTCCTGTATCTTTTTTTTTTTTTTTTAGGGTTTCTCTAATTATTTCTAATTAGGATAATTTATTACCCCCATTATCCTTTATTCTATGTTTTAATATATATCACAATTATGTACATTATAAACTCCAAAGTAATATGCTTCATTTTACTTTATTTTTTGCTCCAAATGCCATAAATTCTTTAAAGATTAAATGGTAGAAGCAGTCTAGAACATTTACCCAAATATTTTTTAAAAAATATCCAAAATTCTTCATTCCTTTCTGAAGACCTGAATTTCCACCTACTATGATTTCCCTTTTTTATGATTTCCCTTTAGCCAGGAGAACTTCCTTTGGCATTCTTGTAGTGAGGGTCAGCTGATGACATATTCTCTTAGTTTTTGTTTTCTGGTTTTGTTCTTTTTTTTTTTTTTAAGTCTGAAATCACCTGTATTTAAAGTTTTATATGGAAGGATATTTTTGCTGGATATAAATTCTTAGTTAACAATTTCTTTTTTTCTTTCAGACTTTAAAAATGCCCTGTTCTTTTCTGGACTCCATAGTTTTTTGAGGAGAAATCAATAGTAATTTGAATCAATGGATCATTCACTTTTGGCTGCTTTCAAAGTTTTCTTTTTATATTTGGTTTTCAAAAGTTTGAATCTAATGCATCTAAGCATTTTTTAAAATGTATTTCTCATATTTGGTTTAGTGAACTTCTTGAATTTATAGTTCTTTGTCTTTACAAAAATTTGAAATAATTGCTTATTAGTTATTCAATGTTTTTTTGCCTCCATTATTTCTCCTTCTCCTTTTATACTTCCAATCAGATGTGCTTTAAGCCAATTGATACTGTCCTACAAGTACCTGAAGGGTTATTATTTTTATTTTTGGTCATTTTTCTTTCTCTTCAGATTGGATAATTCCAAATACTGTATCTTCAATTTCACTGAATCTTCTCTGTGTCATCATCTTTCTGTCAAATATCTAGCAATCTTTTCGGGTACATGTTTCCCATCCTAGAATATGCATTAGGCTGTTTTTACTCACTGTGAAAACAGTATCCATCTTATCCTCGCATAGTTATAACAGCTGCTTTTAAACATTTGTCTGCTACTTTCAATATCTAGATCAACTTGGGTTTGTTATATATTGATGGCCTTTTTAGTTGAGAAAGGATACTATTTTCCTGGTTCTTCAAATGTTATGAAATTTTGAATTCTGTCTGGGTCAATGTCAATATTATGTTGTGGATTTTTTTTTTTTTTAATATCCCTCTGAAAACTATTATTATTATTGACCCTTAGCTGGAGCTTGTCTCATACATGTGAACTTCAAAAGTCCGCCAGATATTTGGGACGGCTTATGCACAAAATTGTATGTTCCCCTTCTCTGGCTTTTTCCTGTCTGTGATTACTTTCTTACTTTCCAGCAGCTGTGGTTGCCTCAAAAACAGACTTGAAACAGTGAGCTTTTTCTGTTGGGGTTTTAACTGTCCCACAAAGCAACCAAATGTGACCTGCCCTCAAGCTAAAAGCTGTAAAAATGAGAAACTTTCACCTCTGATTCCATTCTTCCAAGTTTCAAGTACTCTACGTCAGGCACTCATTTTATTCATTCTTCTGTGCCTTTCAGTCTTTCCTCAACTTTAATGAAGGAAAATGATTACTACAGGAAATGTGTTATGCTTAATATCACATAAAAATCCAAAACAAACACATTGCCGTCTAGCCGATTCTGACTCATAGTGAACCCATAGGACAGAGTAGAACTGCCCCATACAGTTTCCAGGGAGCGCCTGGTGAACTCGAACTGCTGACCTGTTGGTTAGTGGCCGTAGCTCTTAACCACTATGTCTCTAGATTTTCGTCATATAGGACTCTAATAAATTCTTAAAATATGTGTTTGTAGATCCAGGCATAGAGAAAGGTGTGGAATAAGAAAAGACTGAAGTTTGAAAACAGGGAGGAACAATTTTATTCTGAATAACAATGCAAAATTTAACTCGTTGCCTTTCTTCTGTAACTGACTTTAGGTTATGACTAGCTGGTGTTTTGGGGTTCTTCTGGAATGCTGAATCCATGAGAAATTAAAAATCTTCAAATTTCACTTCATTATAGCTTGAAAAACAAGTTCAGTAAAAGGTAAGTTGCTTTACAGTTACTCTCTTTCTTTTTAAATTATCCCTTTAGTTTTTTAGGTGGGTGAAAGAGAGATGTAATCACTTGTTTCAGTCAGAAAATCAGACAAAATCTACACAATTCTTGTCCTCCCTTCCCTTCCCTTCTCCCCCGCTCCCGCCTTTGTCTCAGTGGAGCCCTGGTGGCATAGTGGTTAAAGAGCTTGGCTGCTAACCAAAAGGTTGGTAGTTCAAAGCCACCAGCTCCTCCTTCAAAACTCTCTGGGGCAGTTCTACTCTGTCCTATAGGGTTGCCGTGAGTTGGAATGGACTTGACGACAACGAGTTTTTAGGGTTTCTCCAGCTTTCTTTTAAACTGGATTATTTTATATAGATCCATTTTTATTGCGTGTGCTAATGTGTGTTTGTGCTGTATGTTTCACTGGATAGAAGAGACAAATCTGTACTTTCCAGAAGCACAAACTCTTTTTACATCTGGCCTGAAATGGTATTCTGTTTTAACACTCAGGGGGAAGTGTTATCTTTTCCCTCAAAGGCCAACTAAGTCATACACCAAAATTCTAGACAAACTCTGGGGAAGTTGGCTGATCCTAGAATTCAAGTAGTGACAGAATTAGGCCTTTAAAAAATTTCCTTTTACCAAGTAACTTCTTTTTCTCTCATTTTTATATGTGTCCTCAAAATACACACACACATTCTGTCTTGCTGTCATGAAATAGGATTTTTTGGTTGAGGTACTTTTAGGTTGAGCCTTTGTGCTCAATTTTAATCCGCTTTATCCACACTCACACTACTAATAATGCATTGTGTTGTTTCTCCTCTGAAGCCCAACATTCAAAGCCTTGTCTTCACAGTTAACTGCCCACCGTGAATCCTTACACAAGCCTGTGTGTATTACAGAAAGTACCTCCTCACTCAGGAAACCACAAGTGTGAAAGAGGAGACGCCTTTGTTGTTTGGTAGTTGTCTTTTTCTTTTCCTCTATTTCTATGGCTCTTACATTTGAGTACTTCATGGCTATAACCCAGCAGGAACCCATAAACACCAACATAGAACATTTAAATCAATTGATGAGAAAAAGGCTCCCAACTGTAACTTTTAACTTAAAATATATTGTTAAAGGCTACAAGAAATCCACTGCATCCCCTATATAGTTTTATGGGTGTCACAGAAGTTAAGTGTCTTCTGACTTGACTGGTGGGTAAATCCTCTAGGCCAGTGCCAAACTCTTGTAACGCAGCAGATGGCAGATGTAGCCGACAATCACATACAATGAGGGATCCAGGCTGGTTTCCTAACCTTTCATCACCAGAAATCATCCCCATTGTTTAACTCTGCATCTGCAGCCTATTTACATGGGAAAATTGACTCACAGAATGTTTACGATGTGCTGAGCTGGAGTGAGACACAAGCTGCTCAGATTTTCCTCAGATAACCGTTCAAAATACTACATTAAGGTTACTGCTTTTAGGTTGTGGTGGTATTATTGTTATTACTTTTTTCGTTGTTATTCCCTAACGGACTTTGAAATATGACTCTTCAAATGTGAACCCCTGAACAGAAAGTCATTTTATCTAACATCCTTTGAACTTGTGATCTTACAGCTGTTGAGTAAATCCACTGTGGCCAACATCACAATAATCCCAGGGTATCAGGAAAGCGTGTGCTCAGTTTTCATTCTTCCTGTACGAGATATAACAAAGACCTTCACCGCCAAGTGAATTCTGTTGTGCTGCCCTGGGAAAAGTTCCCTCTGGAAACACATGTCTGGCAGGGAAATCAGGCATTTGGAGAAATGGATTGAGTGTCGCCAGTCCCAACTTTGCCACTAACCCTACGTGCAACCTCAAGCAAATCTCTTAAATTCCTTCCCCAGCTTCCCTTTTGTGAAATGAAAACACAATTATTTATCATTTCTATCACAGGTGGGGAAAAGTTAGTGGCATTCATTTCACCAAATGAGCTATCAGTATCAAGAGGAGTTCGCTTTGGTGGGGTTGTGCTATATCGCAGCTATGTTCATTGAATTACAACAGGAAATAATCCCCTGCAGCAGGGTGGTGTTGGGAGGGTGAGGAAATACAATAATGCAAAAATAGTCATTCTTTAAACCAGTGATTCTCTGGACCTATACTGCTGACAACACTTAAGTCCTAAGAACCTCTGGTCACAGTGCTTTATTGGATCAATTATGAAGATCAAGGCCAGATAGATAGGATTCCAGAATAAGAGATTGAGAAGGTCTAAGATGTTTAGTGAATTTACATTACATATATCCAAACCCTCTTATTTGACCATGTTCCTCTTTAATATTAAGAAAAGTGTACAAATTGGTGAATTATCACAAAGTAAACACAGCCGTGAACCAATATCCAAGTCAGTAAGAGAAATACTGGCACCCTAGAAGCTCCCTTGTGTTGTTGCTGTTGTTATCATGGGCCATTGAGTGAATTCTGACTCAGAGCGACATTATAGGACAGAATAGAACCATAGGGTTTCCAAAGCAGTAATCTTTATAGGAAGAGATCATCTGGTATATTCTCCTGTGAAGCCACTAGTGTGTTCAAACCACCAACCTTTTGGTTAGTAGCTAAGCTCTTAACTATCGTGCCATGAGGGCTCCTTAGTTCCCCATAATTACTTGTTGTTAGGTGCCATCGAGTCTATTCCAACTTATAGTGACCCTATATACCACAGGATGGAACACTACTTGGTCCTTTGCTATACTCACCATCGTTGTTATGCTTGAGCCCATTGTTGCAGCCACTGTGTTAATACATCTTGTTGAGGGTCTTCCTCTGTTCCACTGACCCCGTTCTTTACCAAACATGATGGCCTTCTCCAGGGACTGATACTTCCTTGACAACATGTCCAAAGCATGTGAAATTCAGTCTCACCATCCTTGCTTCTAAGGACCATTCTGGTTGTACTCACTCCAAGACAGATTTGTTTGTTCTTTTGGCAGCCCATGGTATATTCAATACCTTCCCCAACATCACGATTCAAAGGCAGCAATTCTTTTTCAGCCTTTCTTATTCATTGTCCAGCTTTTGCGTACATATGATCCCATTGAAAATACCATGGCTAGGATCAGGTGCACCTTAGTTTTCACGGTGATATCTTTGCTCTTTAGCACTTTAAAGAGGTCCTTTGGAGCAGATTTACCCAATGCAATGCATCTTTTAAGTTCTTAACCACTGCTTCCATGGGCATTGATTGTGGATCAAAGTAAAATGAAATCTTTGACAACTTCAATCTTTTCCCCATTTATCGTGATGTTGCTTATTGGTCTAGTAGTGAGAATTTTTATTTACTTTATGTTGGGGTGTAATACATACTTGCTTCATCCCAAAACATAAATGACTGATAAAATCTTGGAATTATCTTTTGTGTCTGGCTTATTTTCTACAATGTGAGATTCATTTATAAAATTGCAAATAACAGTAAATTATTCATTTTTGTTTTTATTTGGATTCTCATTGAATGAATACTGAAAATGTATATAACCATTCTACTGTTGATGGACATTTGGATTACCTTCTATTTGGGACTATTATATATAATAATGCTATGCACATTTTTAAACATATGTTTTAGGACATATATACATGTAGTTCTGTTAGAAATATACATGGACATAAAATTAGGTCATAAGGTATGTGTACATAGATACGACCAAATAAGATTTCCTAAGTGGTTGTACCAATTTACACACCTACCAACAATGTATGTGTTACAATTTCTGCCATCTTTACCAGAGCATATTATGGTTAATCATTTTTCATCTTATATTTCCAATGAATGTTTAGGGGTGTAGATAGAGTATTAAAAGCTAGAGCAGCATTAATAAGGTAACTGCTCTAAAGTTTGAAGGCCAGTTTGTTCCTCTTCTTAAACAGCTGATTAAATTCATCCCCCAACCACTCTCCTTATCAAGTTCTTGTGCTCCTAGGCCACTATGCATTTGTCTTAATCACCTGGGGCCAGATTCCTAACAACTAGGGATAGTCCCTATGCCCTCTGAGCCTACAAAATTATCTATAATGTCCAATCTAGGAAGCTCACACAACCTACTTAGCCCTGTTTGCCGTACATGAACCTTCTTCTATAATGCTAGTTTGTTGTTACCTTGTCCCTGGGTGCAACCCCCTGGGTGGTCCTGCCTCAAACAAGGCGTGCTGTGCCTCCTTGTTTTTGGGAACTGTGAGTATAATAAACCTAGTTACTCCTGGGGCCTCCCAGGCTCCTCTTTCCCATTTTACACCTGACTTACCATCACCAAATTTGTTAGGAAATATGCGTTAGGACTGCTACTCATACATTTGAAAGCAAGCATTGAAATTGCATATTGCATGGATTTAAGAAACAGATAATTGATAAAGAAAAATCAGTGGTTAAACTAATACATTTGGGATACTCTGTTATTGAAATTCCAAACTTTGAGCAATTGCAATGAATAATTGGAAAAGATATGATAGGAATTACTTTCCAAAAGGAAAGAGAAAAAAAAAAATAAGTTTGGGAAATTAAGCAAATCCCAGATCCACTTCTGGCTGGGAACTTTTTCAACCATCCTGTAGTTAGACGGATCTATTAATTATGGTTTGTTGAAACTAAAATATGTGTTTAGGTTAATAGCCTAACAACTTACATATGGTTCATTCCATCAAGTAGATTCAGTAATTTTAGTGGTTTTCTCCGTAATTGCAATTGTCAGTACTACCACTGAGCCCAATGGACCATATTGACAATTGTAGTCAGGATCCTGGTTTCCAGAGTAAATAGATCATTCTGTGGCAGCTTTAAAGAATGGGACCAGAGTAAGTACTGTAGTGCTATTGGCATGTCACATGTTAGAAATCTAACCTTGAGCTGCTTGAAACACTCTGTGAAATTGGGTAAATTTCATGAATAAACAGATGCGTTAATAATTGTTTATACTCCTTTACAAAAAGTTGGGAATTATGCAGCCGTTTATGGATTTTCAAAATAACCAACTCTTTCTGTTTTGCTCTCCGTATGTATGCAAAAGAAGGAAAAATTCTATTACATCTGTGACCATTTTGTTTTTCACAGTTAAAAGACATACCCCAGCTTTAAAATTAAAAATATTTATTGTTTGTGTGATTGTTTTTCTGGGAGGTTATTGGAGTTTTATTTCACTTGTTTTCTTTTCCTTTTCTTCCTCTTTCTTTGCTTTCCTTCTCATCTCTTCCTTCTGCAACCCCCCTTCCTCTCTGTCCCTTTCTTTCCTTAAATTTTTTAAAAAATTTTTTTCCTTCTTCTTATTTTTTTCCAGTTGTGTTTTAGAGAGACATGGCTCTCTTGATATAGTCTTTACAAAATATGGTGATATCTTCTTGCTGTTAGTTGCCATAGAATCGGCTCCAACCCATGGCGATCTTGTGTATATCAGAACAAAATGTTGCCCAGGCCTACACCATCTCTGTGATATTTCATATGTTTGAGCCCATCGTAGTACCGTAACCACTAAAAAATAAAATAACATTTTTATACAGAACCAGAAAAATAACTTGCTTACAATGGAATCCCAAAAGGAAACATTATCTAAATGAATGTATGACAATTTTAAACATGAAGACTTTTACTGACACCACCCAAAACTTGTCTTATTTGGTATTGTTGTGATACATATTTCTTTGGTATATTTATCTTCTATTACTCCTGTTTAGTTTAATAAAACAATGAAAGTATTATGTAATGATACTGCATAGTTATTATTTATTTAAGAAGTTGGATTAAGAAGATAAAATTTTTCCACTGAGAGTTAAGATTTAAAAAATCAATCATTAACATATCAGTAGACTGATACAGGAAATTACCTGAAAGATAATTAGCTCCTAAGCCATCAGGATTTGAATGGACTTCCTATGAAATGTGACTAAATAAAAAGAACGTATCAAAAGATATACTGATTGATTATTCCAAGCAACCCAGGGAAAATAACATAAATCAAGACGGCAAAACAGAGTTTTCATCCAAAACTATCCAGTGGAGATGAAGGCCATATACAATTTTTCCCTAATAGGCAGTAAAGTGAGGATATTTTAGTCAAAAATTCTTGAGCATTTGTTGTTCTAAATAGGAGGCAATAATTGTTATAACGATACAAACTATTGGCTTGATGCCATTAAGCAATGCATTTATCTCCCCTCTTTATTTCTCTTATTCTCACCTCATGCTTGTCAAGAAAGATTTGCCTCCTTAGTGAAGTTCGACTTCAGGAAACAGAATATGTTGATTAGGATGAGAAGAGTATTCTCAGCATGGACACAATTCTTCACCATAGAAATTTACAGTCTCTATATCAGTTCAAAAATCACAATATAAAATTATTTTAATTATCTATATCATAAACCCCCACGTGTCTCTCAGTTTGCCGTACTGTGGGGCTTGTGTGTTGCTGTGATCCTGGAAGCTATGCCGCCAGTATTCAGATACCGCCAGGGTCACCCATGGAGGACAGGTTTCAGCTGAGCTTCCAGAGTAAGACACACCAGGAAGAAGGACCCAGCAATCTAGTTCTGAAAAGCATTAGCCAGTGAAAACCTTATGAATAGCAGCAGAACGTTGTCTGATATAGTGCTGGAAGATGAGCCCCTCAGGTTGGAAGGCACTCAAAAGATGACTGGGGAAGAGCTGCCTCCTCAAAGTAAAGTTGATCTTAATGACATGGATGGAGTAAAGCTTTTGGGACCTTCATTTGCTGATGTGGCACGGCTCAAATGAGAAGAAACAGCTGCAAATATCCATTAATAATCAGAACCTGGAATGTACCAAGTATGAATCTAGAAAAATTAGAAATCATCAAAAATGAAATGGAACTCATAAACATCAATATCCTAGGCATTAGTGAGCTGAAATGGACTGGTATTGGCCATTTTGAATTGGACAATCATATAGTCTACTATGCTGGGAATGATGACTCGAAGAGGAATGGTGTTGCATTAATCGTCAAAAAGAACATTTCAAGATCTATCTTGAAGTACAACGCTGCCAGTGATAGAATAATATCCATATGCCTTCAAGGAAGACCAGTTAATACGACTATTATTCAAATTTACGCACCAACCACTAGGGCCAAAGATGAAGAAATAGAAGATTTTTATCAGCTGCTGCAGTCTGAAATTGATTGAGCATGCAATCAAGATGCATTGATAATTACTGGCAATTGGAATGCGAAAGTTGGAAACAAAGAAGAAGGATCAGTAGTTGGAAAACATGGCCTTGGTGATAGAAACAATGCTGGAGATCGAATGATAGAATTTTGCAAGACCAATGACTTCTTCATTGCAAATACCTTCTTTCACCAACATAAACGGTGACTATACACCAGGACTTCGTCAGATAGAACACACAGAAATCAAATTGACTACATCTGTGGAAAGAGCTGATAGAAAACTTCAATATCATCAGTCAGAACAAGGCCGGGGGCCGACTGTGGAACAGACCATCAATTGCTCATATGCAAGTTCAAGCTGAAACTGAAGAAAATCAGAGCAAGTCCACCAGAGCCAAAATATGACCTGGAGTATATTCCACCTGAATTTAGAGACCATCTGAAGGATAAATTTGACGCACTGAACACTAGTGACCAAAGACCAGACGAGTTGTGGAATGACATCAAGGACATCATCCATGAAGAAAGCAAGAGGTCATTGAAAAGACAGGAAAGAAAGAAAAGAACAAGATGGATGTCAGAGGAGACTCTGAAACTTGCTCTTGAGAGTCAAGCAGCTAAAGCAAAAGGAAGAATTGATGAAGTAAAAGAACTGAAGATTTCAAAGGGTCTCTCAAAAAGACAAAAAAAGTATTATAACAACACATGCAAAAAGCTAGAGATGGAAAACCAAAAGGAAAGAACACACTCGGCATTTCTCAAGCTGAAAGAACTGAAGAAAAAATTCAAGCCTCGAGTTGCAATAGTGAAGGATTCCATGGGGAAAATATTAAATGATGCAGGAAGCATCAAAAGAAGATGGAAGGAATAACAGAGTCATTATACCAAAAAGAATTAGTCAATATTCAACCATTTCAAGAGGTTGCATATAATCAGGAACAGATGGCACTGAAGGAAGAAGTCCAAGCTGCTCTGAAGGCATTGGTAAAAAACAAGGCTCCAGGAATTGATGGAATATCAATTGAGATGTTTCAACAAACAGATGCAGCGCTGGAGGTGCTCACTCGTCTATGCCAAGAAATATGGAAGACAGCTTCCTGGGCAACTGATTGGAAGAGATCCATATTTATGCCTATTCCCAAGAAAGGTGATCCAACTGAATGTGGAAATTATAGAACAATATCATTAGTATCACATGCAAGCAAATTCTGCTGAAGATCATTCAAAAACGGCTGCAGCAGTATATCAACAGGGAACTGCCAGAAATTGAGGCCGGTTTCAGAAGAGGACGTGGAACCAGGGATATCATTGCTGATGTCAGATGGATCCTGGCAGAAAGCAAAGAATACCAGAAGGATGTTTACCTGTGTTTTATTGATTATGCAAAGGCATTTGACTGTGTGGATCATAACAAACTATGGATAACACTGAGAAGAACGGGAATTCCAGAACACTTAATTGTGCTCATGAGGAACCTTTGCATAGATCAAGAGGCAGCTGTCTGGACAGAACAAGGGGATACTGATTGGTTTCAAGTCAGGAAAGGTGTGCGTCAGGGTTGTATTCTTTCACCACACCTAATTAATCTGTATGCTGAACAAATAATACGATAAGCTGGACTATATGAAGAAGAATGGGGCATCAAGATTGGAGGAAGACTCATTAACAACCTGCGTTATGCAGATGACACAACCTTGCCTGCTGAAAGAGAAGAGGACTTGAAGCACTTACTAATGAAGATCAAAGACCACAGCCTTCAGTATGGATTACACCTCAACATAAAGAAAACAAAAATCCTCACAACTGGTCCAATGAGCAATATCATGATAACCAGAGAAAAGATTGAAGTTGTCAAAGATTTCATTTTACTTGGATCCACAATCAACAGCCATGGAAGCAGCAGTCAAGAAATCAAAATATGCATTGCATTGGGCAAATCTGCTGCAAAGGACCTCTTCAAAGTGTTGAAGAGCAAAGATGTCACCTTGAAGACTAAGGTGTACCTGACCCAAGCCATGGTATTTTCAATTGCATTATATGCATGTGAAAGCTGGACAATGAATAAGGAAGACCGAAGAAGAGTTGACGTCTTTGAATTGTGGTGTTGGCGAAGAATATTGAATATACCATGGACTGCCAAAAGAACAAACAAATCTGTCTTAGAGGAAGTACAACCAGAATGCTCCTTAGAGGCAAGGATGGCGAGACTGCGTCTTACGTACTTTGGACATGTTGTCAGGAGGGATGAGTCCCTGGAGAAGGACATCATGCTTGGCAGAGTACAGGGTCAGTGGAAAAGAGGAAGACCCTCAAAGAGGTGGATTGACCCAGTGGCTGCAATAATGAGCTCAAGCATAATAACGATTGTAAGGATGGCACAGGACCGGGCAGTGTTTCGTTCTGTCGTGCATGGGTTTGCCATGAGTCGGAACCGACTGGACGGCACCTAACAACAACAACAACATATCATAAAAGCTCAAATAACTGATGAAAAAATTCAAAGCTTGAGTTGCAGCATTGAATGATTCTACCGGGAAAATATTAAACAATGCAGGAAGCATTAAATAAGATGGAAGGAATACACAGAGTCACCATACCAGAAAGAATTGGTTGATGTTCAAACATTTGAGGAGGTAGCATATGGTCAGGAACCAAGGGTACTGAAGAAAGAAGTCCAAGTTTCACTGAAGGCATTGGCATAAAACAAGACTGCAGAAATTGATGAAATACCAACTGAGATGTTTCAACAAATGGATGCAGCACTGGAAGTGCTCACTTGTCTGTTCCAAGAAATTTGGCCAGATAGCTACCTGGTCAACCCACTGAAAGAGATCCATATTTATGCCTATTCTCAAGAAAGGTGACCCAACTGAATGTGGAAATTATGTAACAATAGTATTAATATCACACCCAAGTAAAATTTTGCTGAAGATCATTCAAAAGCAGTTACAGCAGTCTATTGACTGGGAACTGCTGGAAACTCAAGCCAAATTAAGAAGAGGACATGAAACCAGGGATATCATTGCTGATGTCAGATGGATCCTGGCTGAAAGCAGAGAATACCAGAAAGATGTTTACCTGTGTTTTAGTAACTGTGCAAGAGCATTTGACTGTGTGGATCCTAACACATTATGGATAACATTGCGAAGAATGAGAATTCCAGAACATTTAATTGTGTTCATGAGGGTTATATCCTTTCACCATACCTGTTCTATCTGTATGCTGAGTATCAGGATTGGAGGAAGACTCATTAACAACCTGTGTTATGCAGATGACACAACTTTGCTTGCTGAAAGTAAAGAGCACTTGAAGCACTTCCTAAAGGCCAAAGACCAAAGCCTTTAGTAAGATTATGCCTCAACATAAAGAAAACAAAATTCCTCACAACTGGACCAATAAGCCACATTATAATAAATGGAAAAAAGATGGAATTTGTTAAGGATTTCATTTTACTTGGATCCATACTCAATACCTAAGGAAGCAGCAGTTAAGAAATCAAAAGACACATTGTATTGGGAAAATATGCTCCAAAAGATCTCTTTAAAGTGTTGAAAGGAAAAGAAGTCACCTTGAAGCCTAAGATGTGCCTGACTCAAGCCATGGTGCTTTCAAATGCCATATATGAAGGTGAAAGCTGGACGATGAATAAGGAAGACCGTAGGAGAATTGCCTTTGAACTGCGTTGTCGGCAAAGGATATTGAATATACCATGGACTGCCAAAAGAATGAACAAATTTGTCTTGGAAAAAGTACATCCAGAGTGCTCCTTAGAAGCAAGGATGGTGAGACTACATCTGACATACTTTGGACTTGTCATCAGGAGGGATCAGTTTGTGGAGAAGGACATCATGCTTGGCACAGTAGAGGGTCAGCAAAAAAAAAAGACCCTTGATAAGGTGGATTGACACAGTGGCTGCAACAATGGGCTCAAGCATAACAAGGATTGTGAAGATGGCATAGGACCGGGCAGTGTTTCCTTCTGTTGTACATAGGGTCGCTATGAGTCGGAACTGACTCAATGGCACCTAACAATAATAACATATCGTAAAACACATGCAGGTTGCAGTGCTTTGCAAATAGTAGGCACTCAAAAATGTTTACGGTATAAAAGAAATTACTGGTGACTTGAAGTATTTACTATCTTCTTTTTATCACCAAGAACATGAAATTTCTGGGAAAAATTATGCATTTTTTTTTTTTTGTATGGTGGAAACAAAAGACAGAACTAACATTTTAGGACATCAGTTATGTATCGGGTGTTACGCTAGATATTTCACACATATCATTGTGCATAAATCTGACATTACCCTATGTATTGCTATCTCCTTTCTTATAGATTATGGGAAGAAAAAGAATCTAAATTTTGGGAATATTAAGGAATTCACAAGGGTAGTAAATTAACAGACTCATGGTTCAAAAAGAAGTCAGACAGCCTGAACACCCTGTGGACTTTCCACCATAGCACACTTCTTACTATTCTAAAGCTATGAACTAAAAAATATGGTATGCGTATCCTAAGGGATAAAAAAATTTTCCAAGCTGTGTGTGGGCATGGATAATTTAGAGAAAGGCTCTTTCAGATCTTTAATTTACATATAGTTCTATTTTTCCCCTCCTAAAATTCAGAACACACCTGTGTTTGTGATGTCTTACTGGCTTTCCTTTCCCACTTCCTGTTTCACAATAGCCCTTCTCCCAATTTATGAAAGTAAAACTTTTACCTCACTCAAATCTTACTAAGGTGCCTTGCTTCAGAGTGTGCAAGTCTCTGGTCTACAAATAGTTGAAGTATTGATGTTAAGGAGGCTGTGATTCATGGAGACAATCCTGTGTTCCTGTTCCTTAGATGATTCTTGGATTTTCTTCATTCTCTCTTTCTCCAAATGAATAGAGGTCAATAGCTGCATTTTATACGGCCATTCACAAGCTTTCAAGACCCCACATGCTACTAACCAAACTATGATATAGACCATGAACTTAGGAGCTATTTTATGTCAATTGACTGAATTGACCTACAAGATTATGACCCTAAGTATTCATGGGAAGGCATTTGACCCATGCATATTTCTTAGATTCAGAATAGTCAAATGACTTTAAAAGTCTGCTCAGAGATATCTATCCACCTTTCAGTATTCTCTCTGGTTTTTGCCATTCTTAGTAATAAGAAAGACCTTCCAGAGTCCTCTCATTCACCCAAATCTTGGTTTGCATCTGCACATTCAATGTTCCAATGAAAATATATTTAAATTCTATAATAAGATGAAGCAAGTTACCAATTTTGTTGCATTGACAAATAGATATTGAAGTAAATATTAGTTTTATATTCTCAAATATGTCTGAATATGCCAAGTTAAATCAGACATCACTAAATGAAGGAGTAATGAGTATAATGAACAACAATTAGTTTAGCCCTAACAAAGTATCTGTGATACACATTATGGAAATTATTTAAGTAAATGATTCAATTTTGTGAACAAAGACATTTCTTTAAACTGTTCTTTTCAATAAACATGAAGGAGCCAGAGTTTCCAGTTGATGGATTATTAAAAATAAAATTTGATGTTTGATTATTTTGCACATAACTTAGATTGGATTTTGTTTCACGTTATTTATATGAACAAGTTTTTTTATTGCTTTCATTTATAAAAATATAAAATAGAAATATAATTGAGGATCTACTCTTCCTAATGTGAGCAACAAATAGCAGTCATACAGGGATGCAAGTACTACTTAGGGAGAAAAAAATTCACCTCACTGACAACTCATTACTAACAAAGTATTACTTTTATTGCTTTATAATTACTTATAAAACCTGTAAAATATGTGTTGCTGTGCTCATTTCTGAGCTAATGATAACTACAATAGTAACTCAATACAGAAGATTTTTTTTAGAGATATACAGACATAGATTTACAAGAAATTTTAAACATCGTATATATATGTTTCTGTTGTTAGGTGCTGTTTAGTCTGTTCTGATTCATAGCAACCCTATGTACAACAGAATGAAATAATCTCCAGTCCTGCCCCATCCTTACAATTGTCGCTATTTGAGTACATCGCTGCAGCCACTGTTTCAATCCACCTCTTTGAGGGTCTCCCTCTTTTTCTCTGACACTCTACTTTACCCAGCATGATGTTCTCCAGGGACTGGTCCCTGCTAATAACGTGTGTGTGTGTGTACGTGTATACGTATATATATATTTATATACATACATATATATGTATATATACACACACGTATATATTTTTTATACATGTTACATAAGTAGTTATTCTTATCATAGATAAGAATATAATATGTTAAACACAAATACTTTAAAGCATAAAATAATATTACATTAGGATAAAATCCAGGGTGGGTTGTGGAACGGAGGAATGGATAAATGAGATTGAAGAGTAAAAGGAGAGATTGAAAATGTGTGACACTTGAACAACTTGTTCATTTTTTTCTTTTAATGGTGGGTATAAAATTGGTATGATATTTGATTTCATTTAAAAGAGTAGTGTAACAGTTTTTTTCTTTTTTTATGTCAATATTTATAATACAGTGGAAAATGTCTCCTTTGCAACTTTTTAACTAAGCATGGAATTTTTAAGACAGCACTTTAAAAATCTCTGAGAGGATACATACCTTTTCATAATTATTTTGGATTATATAAGAAAAAGCTTTAATTCCATTGTATTAAGCATACATATTACATAGCTCGATGACTTGGAGTTTGCTTGGTCCAAAGGATGTGAATATGTGGTAGAGATTTAGGTTCTCAGATGCTGTCAAACAGCAGGCACTCCAAGAAAGCCGTAGATACTCAAAACATGAAGGGGTTATGTTGAAATATATAGATAGATAATTAAAACTAGTATGGGGGGGTTAATGAGGATAGTGATTTGGTCAAGAACTTAAAAACATTTTTCCATCATCTGGACATACTGTGGCATGAACTGAGAATAATAATGGTGTTGTTATTTGCCATTGAGTCAATTCCAACCCATGGTGACCCCATTCATTACAGAACACGGTTTCTGTACTCCACAGGGTTTTTTTTTTTTTTTTTTTGGCAGTAAACTTATGGAAGCAGATTGCCAGGCCTTTTCTCCCACATTAGCACTGGGTGGATTTGAACAACCAACCTTTCGGTTAGCAGTCTTGTGCAAACCATTTGTCCCATTTTTTTTTTTTTTTTTTATGGACCTTAATAGTAATGTTGTGTGCTGTCAAGTTGATTCCAACCCACAGCGACCATATAGGACAGAGAACTGCCTCATACAGTTTCCTAGGCTGTAATCTTTACAGGACCAAATTTCTAGGTTTTTTCTCCTGCAGAGCCTCTGGGTGATTTTGAACCACTGACCTTTTAGTTAGCAGCTGAGCGATTAACCATCATGACACGAGGGCACACTATTTCATTTAATACCCCAGTATAAAAAAAAAAAATTTTTTTTTTTTTATATATATACATATATTCCTCTTATCAAGATGAAGGGGAGTCCCTAAACCAAATCAAAACCAAACCCAGTGCTGTTGAGTCAATTCCAACTCATAGCGACCCTACAGGACAGAGTAGAACTGCCCCGTAGAGGTTCCAAGGAGCACCTGGAGGATTCAAACTGCCAACCCTTTGGTTGGCAGCCACAGCACTTAACCACTATGCCACCATGGTGGAGTCCCTGGGTAGTGCAAATGGCTAACTCACTCATCCGCTAACCAAAAGTTTGAAAGTTTGAGTCCACCCAGACACACCTCGGAAGAAAGACCATTGAGATCTATTTCTGAAATATCAGCCATTGAAAACTCTATGGAGCACAGTTCTACTTTGGCATATCTGTGGTTGGCATGAGTCAGGGTAGAGTTGTTGGCAATTGGTTTTTAAGATGAAGTATCTGTGGCTTACAGAAGTTAAAGAAACTTCACTAAGATTACTCAACTGATAAGTAGCAGAGCCAAAATGCAGGCACGTCTAGCTAATTCAAAACTTTAGTCTTCATAAAGACTGAAAACACTTAAGCACTTGTCAAAGTATATCTTTTCTCCTTATAATAACTAGCAAAATTGGCCTCATATAAACTCATCCACAAGGCTTTTAGCACCATCCCCCAAGTTGCACAGCTATTAAGTGCCAAAGCCAGATTTGAATCCTGCAGATTGGCTATTAACTATTTCACAGCTCTAACACTGGCATACCCTTTTTATATGTGTCTTTCTAAGTTAAAAGGCTATGGTATGTCTAGAGTTAAGTTTCTGGCTGTAAATTCCTGTTTTTTTTTTTTTTTTAAACAACTCGCAGAACATTCAAAGGCAAGATTGTCAGATTGAAAATTGTGATTTTCAAACAAAAGAGATCATTTCTCTGTTCATCTTTCTAATGATTTTAATGTCACTTCTCACGCCCTGAAGCTTTCTCTGAAAACTGACTAGGCATTATTGCAGGTTTTCATGATTCCCATAATGTTGTAAAATAATTGGAAATCTAAATCATTAATGTTTAAAATGTCAACGTTTCAGTTAAATGACCAAGACCAAGTTAAATCAAGTCTCATTCAGAGAAAAATATAATCCTCAAATGGGAATGATCAAGCTGGTAATTAAACACCTTCACCACGTCCAATTTTTAAACACCTGAAAGCAAATTATCCTGTAATTTAGCATTAATGCTGACAAGGCATGGCAAAAACTTGTTCACATTAGGCGGGCCTACTGCTGGAATAAATGCTTAAGCATTTTTCTCAATACCAAAAGACCAAAGAGATGACTTAAAGATTCCCATAAAGAATAATCAACCATGTTTCTCTCTTGGCCGTCGGGCTAACTATAAAATATATTTGTCTATTCATTTTAAAAACAAAAAGGAACTCTAATTTACAATGTCATTGTTAGGTGCCATTGAGTCAGTTCCGATTCAGAGTGAGCCTGTGTACAACAGAATGAAACACTGCCGGAAGATGGTCTTATGCCATCTTCATAATTTGCAATACACAATCAAATTAGTGTCAGTGAACTGACTAGTTATGGGTATTTACTATTTCAAGTTGCACTTTACTACCATGATCTGGCTGGGTTTAATTGGATCTTTTTAAGTGGGATGGGCTCATAATCTAAAACCCTACGGTCTTAGTTATTTAGTGCTGCTATAACAGAAATACCGTTGCCAAATCCAGAAAGGAGGGTTCTTGTCTAGGGCACTCAGAGTTGCCAGTTATTTGGACACCAGTCTTTAAGAAAGTAACTTTATTGCAATGGGCAGAGCAAGGAGGTGAAAGGAAGTTCCTGAGATCTGGCTCCCTGAGCTATGGGGAAGCAGGGTTCTTGTCTAGGGCTCTCAGAGTTGCCAATTTTCTGGAAATTGTCTTTTTGCTATTGTGAACAGTGCTGCAATGAACATGAGTATGCATGTATCTATTCATGTGATGGCTCTTATTTCTCTAGGATATGCTCCAGTGGGATTGCTGGATTGTATGGCACTTCAATTTCTAGCTTTTTAAGGAAGTGTCAATTTGATTTTCAAAGTGGTCATACCATTTGACATTCCCACCAGCAGTGCATAAGTGTTCCAGTCTCTCCACAACCTCTCCAGCATTTATTATTTTGTGTTTTTTGGATCATCAGGGTGAGATGGCATCTCGTTGTAGTTTTGATTTGCATTTCTCTAATGGCTAATGATTATGAACATTTCCTCATGTAACTGTTAGCTGCCTGAATGTCTTTTTTGGTGAAGTGTCTGTTCATAGCCTTTGCCCATTTTTAGTTGGGTTGTTTGTCTTTTTGTTGTCGAGGTATTGCAGTATCTTATAGATAGTAGAGATTAGACCCTTGAAAGTCATATAAAATTATGACATCTGCCATATGGGGTTATACAGAGAAAGAAACAACAATAAAAAGAATTGGAGTTATTCCTGGAATAAGAAGTAATACCAAACTTTATACCAGTTGTCATTGAGTCCATTTTGACTGATAGTGACCCCATGTGTGTCAGAGTAAAACCGCGCTGCACAAGGTTTTCAATGGCTGATTTTTCCAAAGTAGATTGCCAGCCCCTTCTTCTGAGATGCCTCTGAGTGGACTCACACTGTGAAACTTTCTGTTAGTAGTTCAGTGCCTCACCCACTTGTACCAACCAGGAACTCCATACCAAACAATAAGAGCCCCCCTAAGCTTGGAAAAGAGCCCTGGTGGTGCAGTGGTTAAGAGCTCATCTGCTAACAAAAGGTCAGCAGTTCAATTCCACGAGTTGCTTTTTGGAAACCCTACGGGGCAGTTATATTTTGTCCCACAGGGTCAGCATGAGTCTGAATCGACTTGACGACAGTGATTTTTTTTTTTTAACTTAGAGAACATTCACAGTTAGCAAGGTTGAAGGATATCTTCTGTGATAAGGGATTTATCCTGGGAGAAAGACTGCTGAAAGTGCAGATTCTATACCTATGGTCTCATCTTCATAGCGCTTTTTTCTACTTTACATTATGCACTCTACCAGGCCCTTAATTTACCTCACAAAGTCAACTTGATTACTATATCATTATGTGAATAATGCTATCTCCCAGGAACTGTCTTCCATTTCTGATTCTCCACCTCAAAATTCCCTCATCATTGTCACCATTATTTGTACCTTTAACTTTTTCCTGTGAAAAATAATGTCTCACTGAAGCTTTATGACAAAACATTGCATTCCACCTTTGCTATTGGTTTGATGTCCTCTGGCTGCTTCTAAAAATCTGCTCTATATAGGAAATCCTTTACCACTGACAATGTAAGTCTCTATTTTCAATGTTTCTTGTCCTATTATATACATACTCTGTTCTTTTATATTCTGGAAAGCCCTTTACTTCCTTTAGCTCTTAACCATGCTCTCCTCTCCTTGACATTCAAGCTTGCAAGAGGATGATTTTATATGAATATTCTCCTTTTCTCACCACTTACTCACTTTTAAATTTTTAATCCATTCATTCATATTCATTTATCAACAAATCCAGAATTTTGTGGAATGCATGCTTGTTATTTTAATTTTCTGATATTTTCCATGTCCTTTGGATATAAAGATACATAATATACCTCTTACTTCTAGCAATACATAATCTGATAGAAAAGTCATTATGTAATCATAACACAATGGTGTCATAATGAAGTGATGTGATTAATCATTGTTTAGTACACCCAGTAAGAAATAGGAGAGAGAGCATGAACAATCAATTCTTTTTAAACTGGGTGCCACATTCATCTTAGAAATCATGTAAGGTCCAGGTAAGACAGATCTTTCTTTGCAATTAATATAAGACTTTTTCAACTTGACATTTAGGAAGGCAAAGTCATACAGTGATTTGATAATGACTAAATTCACACTATACAGTGAATACTGAATCGCTTATTACTATGCATTAAACTTAAGTAAAATGATATTATTGTATTCAGAAAGATTCAAAGAGAACTTTTAAGTTCCTTCTCCAAGAATGTGTAAAAACCCTAATCTAAAAATCATTGAAAGAATTGTCTCTAGGCTGGTATTTTTCCAGATTTCTTTTCCTAACCTGCCCAGCACTTTTGTTCTGTCTCTGGCCAGCTGTGCCTACTGACTTCATTGTAGTATTGAAAAGGAACATTTATTTTTCCATAACTTGGCAGAAAGAACATCTGCAGGATTAAGGTCGAATGCAACTACAGATTCTCCATTGGAAAGGTGCTTTGGCAGCTTTATATTCTCTGCATGACATTATTAAGCATCCTTTCTGGCTACAGCAGCTTAGGATACTTCCTGTTTAACCATTCAATGACTACTGCCTCTGGCTACACAAGCATTACAGAAATAAGGAATCACTGATTCAATAAATTGGGATGGTGTCTCAGAAGAGATGGCATTTGAACCATTCCTGAAAGAAATTTCAGACGTATATAGTGTTACATAAGCAGTTACTGAGATGTCAGTTTCTTGGCTAATGCTGGATACTCTTCTTACCCTGCTGTTTTTCAATTTTTTTTTTTTTTTTTTCTATGAGGGCTAAAAACTTGTTACCAGAGATCTGTAGCTACTGACAATAAGAATCTAACAAAATCTTGAATTCTGCACCAAATTTCTTTGGTATGAGAAAATGCTAAATTTTAACTCTTAATTTAAATCTAGATCAAACTTTAATTCAAATTCTGTAGAACCACCTTTCAATCCAGCATTTTTTTTTTCCTGAGAAAATCCTAAAAATCAGCTCATTTAGAAGGATAGGGGAAAGGGCTAAAAAAATAGAAACATAAATGGATTGTGCAGATAAAGCTGAGTAGAGAGATGGATGCAAGCAGACGCTGAAATACCAGAAAGTTACAGATTCTTTAAGTAGGTAGTGTGCTTCTAGGAATTCATCCCTTTCTTCCAGGTTTTCAAATTTGTTTGAGTATAGTTTTTCATAGTAATCTGATATGATTCTCTTAATTTCAGTTGGGTCTGTTGTAATATCGCCCATCTCATTTCTTATTCAGGTTATTTGCTTCCTCTCCTGTTTTTCTTTTGTCAGTTTGGCCAATAGTTTATCAATTTTGTTGAGTTTTTAAAAAAAACAGCTTTTGGATTTATTAATACTTTCAATTGTTTTTCTATTTTCTATTTCACTTAGTTCAGCTCTAATTTTTATTGTTTTCTTCTGGTGCCTGTGGGTTTTTTTTGTTTGTTTGTTTGTTTGTTTTTGCTCTCTATTTGTTCAAGTTGTGGGGATAGTTCTTTGATTTTGGCCCTTTCTTCTTTTTGGATGTGTGCATTTATTGATATAAATTGGCCTCTGAGCACCGCTTTTGCTGTGTCCCAAAGGTTCTGATAGGAAGTGTTTTCATTCTCACTGGATTCTCTGAATTTCTTTATTCCATCCTTAATGTCTTCTATAACCCAGTCTTTTTTGAGCAGGGTATTGTTCAGTTTCCAAGTGTTTGATTTCTTTTTCCTGCTTTTCCTGTTATTGATTTCCACTTTTATGGCCTTATGGTCAGAGAAGATGCTTTGTAATATTTCAGTGTTTTGGATTCTGCTAAGGCTTGCTTTATGACTTAATATATAGTCTATTCTAGAGAATGTTCCGTGTGCACTAGAAAAGAAAGTATAGTTGGTTGCTGTTGGGTGGAGTGTTCTGTATATGTCTACGAGGTCAAGTTGGTTGATTGTGGCATTTAGATCTTCCGTGTCTCTATTGAGCTTTCTGGATGTCCTGTCCTTCACCGAAAGTGGCGTGTTGAAGTCTCCTACTATTATTGTGGAGCTGTCTATCTCACTTTTCAATGCTGATAGAGTTTGTGTTATGTATCTTGCAGCCCTGTCATTGGGTGCATAAATATTTAATATGGTTATATCTTCTTGGTGTATTGTCCCTTTAATCATTATATGGTGTCCTTCCTTATCCTTTCTGATGGATTTAACTTTAAAGTCTATTTTGTCAGAAATTAATATTTCTTAGTCCCTCTTTATTATTTTAATGTTGTCTTCTTTTATATAATAACATCACCGTTGCCCTGTGTTGGGCTTTTTTTATTTTTTTGGATTTCCCTGTCTGGGTTGACTTCTGGTTGCTCTGCCCAGTGTTCTAGTCTTGGACCGATACCTGATATTATTGATTTTCTAACCAAAGAACTCCCTTTAGTTTTTTTTTTTTGTAGTTTTGGTTTGGTTTTTACAAATTCCCTCAACTTATGTTTATCTGGAAATGTCTTTACTTGACCTTCATATTTATTTAAGAGACAGTTTTGATGGATATATGATTCTTGGCAGGCAATTATTTTCCTTCAATTTTTTAAATATGTCATCCCATTGCCTCCTTGCCTGCATGGTTTCTGCCGAGTAGTCCGAGCTTATTCTTATTGGCTCTCCCTTGTAGGTGACTTTTCTTTTATCCCTTGCTGCTCTTATAATTGTGTCTTTATCTCTGGTTTTGGCAAGCTTGATTATAATATGTCTTGGTGATTTTCTTTTCAGATCTACCTTACGTGGAGTTTGATGAGCATCTGGGATAGATATCTTCTCAGCTTTCACAATATCAGGGAAGTTTTCTGCCAACAAGTCCTCAACAATTTTCTCTGTATTTTCTGTTATCCCTCCCTGTTCTGGTACTCCAATTACTCATAGGTTATTTATCTTGATAGAGTCCCACATGATTCTTAAGGTTTCTTAATTTTTTTTAATTCTTTTATCTGATTTTTCTTCAAATATATTAGTGCCAAGTGATTTATCTTTGAGTTCATAAATTCTGGCTTCTACTTGCTCAGTTCTGCTCCTCTGACTTTCTATTGAGTTATCTCTTTCTGTAATTTTATTGTTAATCTTCTGAATTTCTGATTGCTGTCTGTCTATGGATTTTTCCAGCTTATTAAACTTTTCATTATGTTCCTGAATAATCTTTCTGATTTCTTCAGTTGCTTTATCTGTGTGTTCCTTGGCTTGTTCTGCGTATTGCCTCATTTCCTTCCTGATGTTTTGAAGGGTTCTATGTATTAAACTTTTGTATTCTGCATCTGGTAATTCCAGGAATGCACTTTCGTCTAAAAGATCCCTGGATTCTTTGTTTTGAGAGTCTGTTGAGGTGATCATGGCCTGTTTCTTTATGTGGCTTGATATTGACTGTTGTCTCCGAGCCATCTATAAGTTACTGTATTAGTTTATCCTTGTTTACTGTGTCATAGCTGCTTGCTTTGTTTTGTTTTGGTATACCCCTATGGGTTGCTTGAGTGAGCTAGCTTGATTATTTTCACCTTTGGAGCTCTGCTGTCCTGTCCCCAGCTGGCTAGAGCTGTTATCAGGTATATCAGCCTAGGAGTCCATTCAGTTTTCTTGTGTGATTTTCAGCTCAGGTTTCCAGGTAGCTGATATCAAGTGTGTGGTACAGGCTCTGTCCTACAGTCTTAGAGGGGCAGGGGTGATTGGCGTATATACCAGTATCTGATTGCAGCAGGGGGTCATGCTCTGAACAAGGCAGGGGGCTGAGAACCAACCCCCAAGTGTCTCTGAGGAAAATGCATCTCTGTTTCCTAGAGCATGCTGGTGGGTGGGCTCAGCGGAGGGACCATGGGCACCCAAAGATTTTGTTGTAAGGACTGGGAGGTACCAGTTATCCCTGGGCTCCTGTCATGGGTTGCTGGGCGACCCAAGTGGAGCCACCAGTCCTTAGGTCCCTGTTGTGGGTAGGTGAGGGCCTTATTTAATTGGCAAAAAGCTATGTCAAACATCAAACAGCCACCTATCCACCGCACCTCTGAAATGATTGGAGTTTGCCAACAACAGCCTATTCTCCCGAAACAGGCCCACGCACTTCCATGCAGAACGGAAAAGTGTTCAAGGTCTACGGATGGTTTATGCCTGTACAGGAGTCGCTTCTGTCCTGAGCATCCCCAGTTAAGGGAGCTAGCAAATTTTCTTTTCCTCCCGGTTGCAAATTTTTTCCTTCCCCATGGCCAGGAGTATGGCTCCAGGTGCTCACCAGGGCCTATCTCAGGCCTAGGGATTCAGCCGCTGAAGCTGGCTTGCGGGTGGGAGGGTGTGGTAAAATATCAGCAAGTACTTAGCTTTTGCCGAGAGCGCCCTTCTCCTCAGGTTCCGGAAGTGTGAGTGGGCTGTGTGGCTGGTACTTCTCCCTGAGGAAACCGTGACCGAACGCTAAGAGCAGCCTGCTGCTGCCACAGCCGTTCCAGGAATGGCTCCTGAGGGCTCCCCGCGATTCAGGGTCGGTAACTCCTCTCCGCTTCTGAACGGTCTCTTCCTCCCCTTGCTCCTCAGTTCGTTGTCTAAGCTTGCCTTTGATGCTCAGGGCTCCCAGCTTGTCACAAATATACTCATTTCACTTGTTTTTTTGGGTCTTTGTTGTAAAGAGGGCTCGATGGAAGCATCTGTCTATTCTGCCATCTTGGCTCCGCCTATAGATTCTTTAAGAATCACTAGGAGTTAGAATTTTATTTTGAGGCTTCGATTTACCCATTAAGGATATTGACTATTGAGTTTGATGCTTTATTTTCTATTTTTTAAAGAGTTTTTCTTGATTAACTTACATATTTTGAAACATTAAAATTCCCTCTGATAGTTATTGTTGTTCTCAGACCAAAAAAAAAAAAAAAAAGCCATTTATCAAGTTTAACACAAAATTTAGAATTATAGTACATTTTTATATAGGAAACAGGGGTTCTTCCAGGAGAACTTCACTGCTCTGACTTGACAAATCACTGAATAAGAAGGACAGGCCACTTTGTTTGGTCCACAGTATGTGCTTGTGAATGTTGTCTCAAGTAAGTTCCCTCACCAAACAGAAGCCAGGAGTGGGCCATATGATCTGTGGCCCAACCAATAGTGAACCCACAATACAGAAAAAAGAAAGTGACATTCCCTTGCAAATTGATAGAACAAGTCATACTCTCTTAAAGATTTTAATGAGACTGGAGACTTATTGAGCCCATGCTTCCATTCATTTACAATGGAACACTTCTTACAACAGAAACAATACCATCCAGGTCAAAATGAAAATATACACACACAAAACTTTTTCCATGCAGATAAACACAAGAGAAGTAAAGCAGTAAAAGAGTAAGCTGTTGAATTTGTATGAATCAAGCATTCATTTTTGGAATCAGATGGTTATAACAAAGGAAAAAAAATCTATTACAAATCTAATTAATGATCAGGTTAATAGATATAGACATATTTATACATATGTGTGTGTAGATGTAGATATAGACACACACAGACATTTATTATTATTATTATTATTATTATTATTATTTTGTAACTAAATCAGCTAATCTCTAAAATTCCCACCTCTCATGGATTGAATTGTGCCCCCCCAAAATATGTGTCAACTTGGTTCCCAGTATTATGTAGTTGTCCTCCATTTTGTGATTTTCCTATGTGTTATAAATCATAACCCCTGCCTGTGGTTAAAGAAGATTAGGGTGAGACATAACACCCTTGCTCAGGTCACATCCCTGATCCAATGTAAAGGGAGTTTCCCTGGGGTGTGGCCTGTACCACGTTTTACCTTACAAGAGATAAAGAGAAACAGAAACAAGCAGGTAGTGGGGAACCTCATACCACCAAGAAAGCAGCGCCAGGAGCAGAGCATGCCCTAGTCAGGGGAAGGTTGATGAGACCACAGACAGAGAGAGAGAGGCCTCACCTGGAGTTGATGCCCTGAATTTCAACTTTTAGCCTACTTTAGTGTGAAGAAATAAATTTCTCTTTTTTAAAGCCAACTGCTTGTGGTATTTCTGTTATAGCATCACTAGATGATTAAGAAACCACCTATAAATGATAGAAGGAATACACATGGTCAGTGGACCAAAAAGAATTGCTTTATGTTCAGCCATATCAGGAGGTAGCATATGATCAAGAGCCAACAGTATTGAAGGAAGAAGTCCAAGCTTCACTGAAGGCATTGGCAAAAAACAAGGCTCCAGGAATTGACAAAATACCAAATGAGATGTGTCAACAAATGGATGCAATGCTGGAAGGGCTCACTCATCTGTATCAAGAAGTTTGGAAGATAGCTACCTGGCCAACTGACTGGGAGAGGTCCATATTTGTCCTCATTCCAAAGAAAGGTGAACCAACAGAATGCAGAAGCTATCAAACAATGTCATTAATATTACACACAAGTAAAATGTTGCTGAAGATAATTCAAAAATGGTTGCAGCAGTACATCAACAGGGAACTGCCAGAAATTCAGGATGGATTCATAAGAGGACTTGGATATCGTTACTGATATCAGATGGATGTTGGCTGAGAGCAGAGACTACCAGAAAGATGTTCACCTGTGTTTTACTGACTATGCAAAGGTGTTCAACTATGTGGATGGTAACAAATTATGGATAATATTGCAAAGAATGGGAGTTGCAGAAAAATTAATTGTGCTCATTCGGGACCTGTACATAGAACAAATGTAGTCATTTGAACACAGCAAGTAGATACTGCATGGTTTAAAATCAAGAAAAGTGTGTGTCAGAGTTTTATCCTTTCACCATACTATTTTTTAACTGTATGCTTTGCTAATAATATAAGAAATTGGACTATATGAACAACTTGGCATCAGAATTGGAGGAACACTCATTAATAACCTTTGATATGCATATGACACAATCTTGATTTCTGAGAGCAAAGGGGGCTTGAAGTACTTGAAGTACTTGCTGATGATGCTCAAAGACTACAGCCTTCAGTATGGATTACAACTCAATATAAAGAAAACAAAGATTGAATGTGTGAAGGATTTCATTTTCCTTGGATCTACAATCAACATCCATGGAAGCAGCAGTTATGAAGTCAAACAACATATTTTATTGGGCAAATCTGCTGTAAAAGACCTCTTTAAAATGTTAAAAAGCAAAGATGTCTGACTCAAGCCATGATATTTTCAATCACCTCATACGTATACAAAAGCTGGACAATGAATAAGGAAGACCGGAAAAGAACTCATGCCTCTGAATTATGGTGTTGGTGAAGAATAGTGAATATACCATGAACTACCAGAAGAATGAACAAATCTTGGAATAAGTATGGCCAGAATGCTCCTTAGAAGAGAGGATGGTGAGACTTCCTCTCACGTACTTTGGACATGTTATCAGGAGGACCAGTCCCTGGAGAAGGACATCATGCTTTGTAAAGTAGAGGGTAAGCGAAAAAGAAGAAGGCCCTCAATGAGATGGATTGACACAATGGCTACAACAATGTGCTCAAACACAGTGAAGATGGTACAGGATCAGGCAATGTTTTGTTCTGTTGTACAAAGAGTCTCCATGACTTGGAACCAACTTGATGGCACCTAACAATAACATATAAGAATTTAAATCTCCCATAACTTTATGTTTAGTTAGATAGCTCCTGTTTGAAACATGAGGCCCAGCTAATCATAAAACATCCTTAAAAGTTATCCTTGAGGGGCGGAGCCAAGATGGCGGACTAGGCAGACGCTATCTCGGATCCCTCTTACAACAAAGACACGGAAAAACAAGTGAATCGATCACATACATAACAATCTACGAACCCTGAACAACAAACACAGATATAGAGACGGAGAACGAACTAATACGGGGAAGCAGCGATTGTTTCCAGAGCCTGGAGCCAGCGTACCAGTCAGGTACGGCACAAGCACAGAGAGCTGCTCCACCCCCCTGAACTAACCCCGGGAGGGGGACCAGCCGGTTCCGTGGGCGGCGTGGGACGCAGCCGGTAGGAGAAGTCCCCGGGAGGCAGTGACTGGTCTTGGAGCAGGAAGAGCAGCGTCCCAGCCAGGGAACCGTCCCGCCGGGATTTGGACTGGACGCAGCGGATTTTCTGGAAAAACTAGTTTCCCAGTGATGGCTCGGAGACAACAATCCATATCAAACCACTTAAAGAAGCAGACCATGACAGCTTCTCCAACCCCCCAAACAAAAGAATCAAAATCTTTCCCAAATGAAGATACAATCCTGGAATTATCAGATACAGAATATAAAAAACTAATTTACAGAATGCTTAAAGATATCACAAATGAAATTAGGATAAATGCAGAAAAAGCCAAGGAACACACCGATAAAACTGTTGAAGAACTCAAAAAGATTATTCAAGAACATAGTGGAAAAATTAATAATTGCAAGAATCCATAGAGAGACAACATGTAGAAATCCAAAAGATTAACAATAAAATTACAGAATTAGACAACACAATAGGAAGTCAGAGGAGCAGACTCGAGCAATTAGAATGCAGACTGGGACATCTGGAGGACCACGGAAACAACACCAACATAGCTGAAAAAAAATCAGATAAAAGAATTAAAAAAAATGAAGAAACCCTAAGAATTATGTGGGACTCAATCAAGAAGGATAACCTGCGGGTGATTGGAGTCCCAGAACAGGGAGGGGGGACAGAAAACACAGAGAAAATAGTTGAAGAACTCCTGGCAGAAAACTTCCCTGACATCATAAAAGACGAAAGGATATCTATCCAAAATGCTCATCGAACCCCATTTAAGACTGATCCAAAAAGAAAAACACCAAGACATATTATCATCAAACTCACCAAAACCAAAGATAAACAGAAAATTTTAAAAGCAGCCAGGGAGAAAAGACAGGTTTCCTTCAAGGGAGAATCAATAAGAATAAGTTCAAACTACTCAGCAGAAACCATGCAGGCAAGAAGGGAATGGGACGACATATACAGAACACTGAAGGAGAAAAACTGCCAGCCAAGGATCATATATCCAGCAAAACTCTCTCTGAAATATGAAGGCGAAATTAAGATATTTACAGACAAACACAAGTTTAGAGAATTTGCAAAAACCAAACCAAAGCTACAAGAAATACTCAAGGATATTGTTTGGTCAGAGAACAAATAATATCAGATACCAGCACAACACAAGGTCACAAAACAGAACGTCCTGATATCAACTCAAATAGGGAAATCACAAAAACAAACAAATTAAGATTAATTAAAAAAAAATACACATAACAGGGAATCATGGAAGTCAACAGGTAAAATATCACAATAATCAAAAAGAGGGACTAAATACAGGAGGCATTGAACTGCCATATGGAGAGTGATACAAGGCGATATAGAACAATACAAGTTAGGTTTTTACTTAGAAAAATAGGGGTAAATAATAAGGTAACCACAAAAAGGTATAACAACTCTATAACTCAAGATAAAAGCCAAGAAAAACGAAACGACTCAACTAACATAAAGTCAAACACTATGAAAATGAGGATCTCACAATTTACTAAGAAAAACGCCTCAGCACAAAAAAGTATGTGGAAAAATGAAATTGTCAACAACACACATAAAAAGGCATCAAAATGACAGCACTAAAAACTTATTTATCTATAATTACCCTGAATGTAAATGGACTAAATGCACCAATAAAGAGACAGAGAGTCACAGACTGGATAAAGAAACACGATCCATCTATGTGCTGCCTACAAGAGACACACCTTAGAGACACAAACAAGCTAAAACTCAAAGGATGGAAAAAAGTATATCAAGCAAACAATAAGCAAAAAAGAAGAGGAGTAGCAATATTAATTTCTGACAAAATAGACTTTAGACTTAAATCCACCACAAAGGATAAAGAAGGACACTATATAATGATAAAAGGGACAATTGATCAGGAAGACATAACCATATTAAATATTTATACACCCAATGACAGGGCTGCAAGATACATAAATCAAATTTTAACAGAATTGAAAAGTGAGATAGATATCTCCACAATTATAGTAGGAGACTTCAACACACCACTTTCGGAGAAGGAAAGGACATCCAGTAAGAAGCTCAATAGAGACACGGAAGATCTAATTACAACAATCAATCAACTTGACCTCATTGACTTATACAGAACTCTCCACCCAACTGCTGCAAAGTATACTTTTTTTTCTAGCGCACATGGAACATTCTCTAGAATAGACCACATATTAGGTCATAAAACAAACCTTTGCAGAGTCCAAAACATTGAAATATTACAAAACATCTTCTCAGACCACAAGGCAATAAAACTAGAGATCAATAACAAAAACTAGGGAAAAGAAATCAAATACTTGGAAAATGAACAATACCCTCCTGAAAAAAGACTGGGTTATAGAAGACATCAAGGAGGGAATAAGGAAATTCATAGAAAGCAACGAGAATGAAAATACTTCCTATCAAAACCTCTGGGACACAGCAAAAGCAGTGCTCAGAGGCCAATTTATATCGAGAAATGCACACATACAAAAAGAAGAAAGAGCCAAAATCAGAGAACTGTCCCTACAACTTGAACATACAGAAACTGAGCAACAAAAGAAGCCATCAGGCTCCAGAAGAAAACAAATAATAAAAATTAGAGCTGAACTAAATGAATTAGAGAACAGAAAAACAATTGAAAGAATTAACAAAGCCAAAAGCTGGTTCTTTGAAAAAATTAACAAAATTGATAAACCATTGGCTAGACTGACTAAAGAAATACAGGAAAGGAAACAAATAACCTGAATAAGAAACGAGAAGGATCACATCACAACAGAACCAAATGAAATTAAAAGAATCATTTCAGATTATTATGAAAAATTGTACTCTAACAAATTTGCAAACCTAGAAGAAATGGATGAATTCCTGGAAAAACACTACCTACCTAAACTAACACATTCAGAAGTAGAACAACTAAATAGACCCATAACAAAAAAAAAGATTGAAACGGTAATCCAAAAACTCCCAACAAAAAAAGCCCTGGCCCAGATGGCTTTACTGCAGAGTTCTACCAAACTCTCAGAGAAGAGTTAACACCACTACTACTAAAGGTATTTCAAAGCATAGAAAATGATGGAATACTACCCAACTCATTCTATGAAACCACCATCTCCCTGATACCAAAACCAGGTAAAGACATTACAAAAAAAGAAAATTATAGACCTATATCCCTCATGAACATTGATGCAAAAATCCTCAACAAAATTCTAGCCAATAGAATCCAACAACACATCAAAAAAATAATTCACCCTGATCAAGTGGGATTTATACCAGGTATGCAAGGCTGGTTTAATATCAGAAAAACCATTAATGTAATCCATCACATAAATAAAACAAAAGGCAAAAACCACATGATCTTATCAATTGATGCAGAAAAGGCATTTGACAAAGTCCAACACCCATTTATGATAAAAACTCTCACCAAAATAGGAATTGAAGGAAAATTCCTCAACATAATAAAGGGCATCTATGCTTTTTATGCAAAGCCAACAGCCAATATCATTCTAAATGGAGAGAACCTGAAAGCATTTCCCTTGAGAACGGGAACCAGACAAGGATGCCCTTTATCACCGCTCTTATTCAACATCGTGCTGGAAGTCCTAGCCAGGGCAATTAGGCTAGACAAAGAAATAAAAGGTATCTGGATTGGCAAGGAAGAAGTAAAGTTATCACTATTTGCAGATGACATGATTATATACACAGAAAACCCTAAGGAATCCTGCAGAAAACTACTGAAACTAATAGAAGAGTTTGGCAGAGTCTCAGGTTATAATATAAACATACAAAAATCACTTGGATTCCTCTACATCAACAAAAAGAACACCAAAGAGGAAATAACCAAATCAATACCATTCACAGTAGCCCCCAAGAAGATAAGATACTTAGGAATAAATCTTACCAAGGATGTAAAAGACCTATACAAAGAAAACTACAAAGCTCTACTACAAGAAATCCAAAAGGACATACTTAAGTGGAAAAACATACCCTGCTCATGCATAGGAAGACTTAACGTAGTAAAAATGTCTATTCTACCAAAAGCCATCTATACATTTAACGCACTTCCGATCCAAATTCCAATGTCATATTTTAAGGGGATAGAGAAACAAATCACCAATTTCATATGGAAGGGAAAGAAGCCCCGGATAAGCAAAGCACTACTGAAAAAGAAGAAGAAAGTGGGAGGCCTCACTTTACCTGACTTCAGAACCTATTATACAGCCACAGTAGTCAAAACAGCCTGGTACTGGTACAACAACAGGCACATAGACCAATGGAACAGAATTGAGAACCCAGACATAGATCCATCCACGTATGAGCAGCTGATATTTGACAAAGGACCAGTGTCAATTAATTGGGGAAAAGATTGCCTTTTTAACAAATGGTGCTGGCATAACTGGATATCATTTGCAAAAAAATGAAACAGGACCCATACCTCACACCATGCACAAAAACTAACTCCAAGTGGATCAAAGACCTAAACATAAAGACTAAAACGATAAAGATCATGGAAGAAAAAATTGGGTCAACCCTAGGAGCCCTAATACAAGGTATAAACAGAATACAAAACATTACCAAAAACGATGAAGAGAAACCCGATAACTGGGAGCTCCTAAAAATCAAACACCTATGCTCATCTAAAGACTTCTCCAAAAGAGTAAAAAGACCACCTACAGATTGGGAAAGAATTTTCAGCTATGACATCTCCGACCAGCGCCTAATCTCTAAAATCTACATGATTCTGTCAAAACTCAACCAGAAAAAGACAAACAACCCAATCAAGAAGTGGGCAAAGGATATGAACACACATTTCACTAAAGAAGATATTCAGGCAGCCAACAGATACATGAGAAAATGCTCTCGATCATTAGCCATTAGAGAAATGCAAATTAAAACTACGATGAGGTTCCATCTCACACCAGCAAGGCTGGCATTAATCCAAAAAACACAAAATAATAAATGTTGGAGAGGCTGCGGAGAGATTGGAACTCTCATACACTGCTGGTGGGAATGTAAAATGGTACAACCACTTTGGAAATCTATCTGGCGTTATCTTAAACAGTTAGAAATAGAACTACCATACAACCCAGAAATCCCACTCCTGGGAATATACCCTAGAGATACAAGAGCCTTCATACAAACAGATATATGCACACCCATGTTTATTGCAGCTCTGTTTACAATAGCAAAAAGTTGGAAGCAACCAAGGTGTCCATCAACGGATGAATGGGTAAATAAATTGTGGTATATTCACACAATGGAATACTACGCATCGATAAAGAACAGTGACGAATCTCTGAAACATTTCAGAACATGGAGGAACCTGGAAGGCATTATGCTGAGCGAAATTAGTCAGAGGCAAAAGGACAAATATTGTATAAGACCACTATTATAAAATCTTGAGAAATAGTAAACCTGAGAAGAACACATACTTTTGTGGTTACGAGGGGGGGAGGGAGGGAGGGTGGGAGAGGGTTTTTTATTGATTAATCAGTAGATAAGAACTGCTTTAGGTGAAGGGAAAGACAACACTCAATACATGGAAGGTCAGCTCAATTGGACTGGACCAAAAGCAGAGAAGTTTCTGGGATAAAATGAATGCTTCAAAGGTCAGCGGAGCAAGCGCGGGGGCCTGGGGAACATGGTTTGCGGGGACTTCTAAGTCATTTGGCAAAATAATTCTATTATGAAATCATTCTGCATCCCACTTTGAAATGTGGCATCTGGGGTCTTAAATGCTAACAAGCGGCCATCTAAGATGCATCAATTGGTCTCAACCCACCTGGAGCAAAGGTAAATGAAGAACACCAAGGCCACACAACAACTAAGAGCCCAAGAGACAGAAAGGGCCACATGAACCAGAGACCTACATCATCCTGAGACCAGAAGAACTAGTTGGTGCCTGGCCACAATCGATGACTGCCCTGACAGGGAGCACAGCAGAGGACCCCTGAGGGAGCAGGAGATCAGTGGGATACAGACCCCAAATTCTCATAAAAAGACCAAACTTAATGGTCTGACTGAGACTAGAGGAATCCCGGCGGCCATGGTCCCCAGACCTTTTGTTGGCACAGGACAGGAACCATCCCCGAAGACAACTCATCAGACATGAAAGGGACTGGTCAGCGGGTGGGAGAGAGACGCTGATGAAGAGTGAGCTAATTATATCAGGTGGACACTTGAGATTGTGTTGGCAACTCTTGTCTGGAGGGGGGATGGGAGGATAGAGAGAGAGGGAAGCCGGCAAAATTGTCAAGAAAGGAGAGACTGAAAGGGCTGACTCAAGAGGGGGAGAGCAAGTGGGAGTAGGGAGTGAGATGTATGTAAACTTATATGTGACAGACTGATTGGATTTGTAAACGTTCACTTGAAGCTTAATAAAAGTTATAAAAAAAAAAAGTTATCCTCTCCCCCACTCAATAACGGCTTTTCAAAGCAACATGGGTTGCTATGCCCCCAAACAAATCAAATCAATCCCATTTCCGTCAAGTCAATTCCTTCTCACAGTGGCCTTACAGGACAGAGTAGAACTGCATCAGAGTTTTCAAGGAGCAGTTGGCAGACTCGAACAGCCGACCTTTTGGTTAGGAGTTTAACTCTTAACCACAGTTCCACGAAGGCTCCTCCATGTACATATTAATACTAAATAAATGCTCAGTGACTAATGAAGTAAAATTAAATTCCCCCTTGCAATTTTTTTTTTCTGAGCCTTAATCTATGGTTACTCACACTACCAGATCAGATGTTATATATTCAGTGATGTTTACATCAATAAATTAGTGAACATTCTAGCATTAAAAAAAAATGAACATTAATAAATTATATATACAACTACAAAATGCATGCACATTTATGTTTTTATCAACTTTCCTTTTGGCAGAGAAAATCCTCCCAGAGATGAACATAAAATCTTTTTTGCATTGTATAACCTGCATTATTATAAATTTCTGGCTAGTAGACTTTGTGCTACACCCCCTCAAAAAAATAAAAAGGAGGAAAGAAAAAGAAAAAAATAGCCCCCAAAGCTGTGGTAGTTGAGAACTGTCCAAGAAATAAGTAAATGTATTATTTGCTTCCACTTCTCAGCCATTAGCATAATGTATATGGTTTTGTTTCCTTGCCCACCTGGCCCCTTCTCATGGATCTCTTCCCATGTACCCAGGGATGTACTGGGCTGTAACTTATTGAGCAGAATTGTATTTGCAATGCAGCTATAATCAGTTGAGTTCCACTCTTAAATGAGCAATATTATAAAATTACATGGTAATGCATGCTTCATTAAGCACAATAGCCATTTTGTAAATTCAAAACATTTTCCATTAGAAGTGATCAGGTTTCCAGGTTGAGCCCACTTTAGAAAAGCCTTGTAAAGTTTGTGGTCAGATCCATAGTTTATCTGAATAATCTAGCCCGTTCTGAGTTGCAAATATATTCTGGAAAATCAAGAAAACATCTTCTCTAATATCTTGTCTAGTATCCTGGGAATGTTGCTTGAACTGAAGTGCATGGGACTAGCCTCCACAAATTTTGGTATTTATCTTTTCTGTATGGATTTTACCAGCTCAGAAATGACAAGTGTCTTAGTCATCTAGTGCTGCTATAACAGAAATACCACAAATGGATGGCTTTAACAAAGAGAAATTTATTCTCTCACAGTCCAAGTAGGCTACAAGTCCATTCAGGGCATCAGCTTCAGGGGAAGGCTTCCTCTCTCTGTTGGTCTGGAGGAAGGTCCTTGTCTTCAGTCTTCCCTTCATCTGGGAGCATCTCAGTGCAGGAACCTCAGGTCTAAAGGAAGTGCTCTGCTCCAGGCAATGCTTTGTTGGTGGTATGAGGTCCCCATGTCTTTCTGCTCACTTCTCTCTTTTATATCTCAAAAGAGATTGGCTTAAGACACTAATCTTGTAGACCTCATCAATATGACTGCCACTAATCCATCTTATTACATCATAGTGATAGGATTTACAACACACAGGGAAATCACCTCAGAAGATAAAATGGTAGACAATTATACAATCATACAAGGGAACCATGGCCTAGCCAAGTTGACAGATATTTTGGGGGGACACAGTTCAATCTATGACAACAAACTAGTCCAAGGAAAAGTTACACATTGGAATTAGTAGGGTGTTAATAGTCTTTGGCTTCCCCTACTTTCAGCTGAAAGTTTAAAGCAAAGTTCTGATGATTTTTGGAATGAACATTGATTTATTCTTTTGACTTGATTGCCACAAGTTCAAATGCAACATAGAGTGAGGGACTGATTAGAAGAATTATTTATCTTCTTACCTTACAATCACCACACCTGTAACTACTCATTTACTTTACTTTCATGTTTGTAATTACCTCCAATTCTTCAAAATTTGTCAACTCTAATTTTAGTTGAATTACTATATACGATATAACTTAGTTAAGTTTTTGTTGTTGTTAGGTACTGTCAAATCAGTTCAGACTTATGGTGACTCTACATATAACAGAATGAAATGTTGTCAGTCCTGCACCATCTTCGTAATTGTTTGAGTCCATCGTTGCAGCTATTGTGTTAGTCCATCTTATTGAAGGTTCCCCTTGTTTTCACTGGCCTTCTACTTTACCAAACAAGATGTCCTTTTCTAGAGATTGGCCTTTCCTAATAATAATGTGCCTAAAGTAAGTGAGTCAAAGTTTTGCCAACCTTGCCTCTAAAGAACATTCTGATTATATTTCTTCTGAGGTTGTATTTCTTGTTTGTTCTTTTGGCAGTCTGTGGTAGATTCAATATTTCTTGTCAACACCATATTTCAAATGGGTCTATTCTTCTTCTGTCTTCCTTTTTCACTACTCAATTTTCACACACATATAAGGTGATTGAAAAGACCATGGCTTGGTAAAATGCACCTTAGTCATTAAAGTGACACCTTTTTTTTTTAAAAAACTTTGAAAAAGAACTTAATAGCCATCCAAAAATTCAACGAATAATGACTGAAAAACATTCACAAACAACCCATTGCCATCGAGGCCATTCGGACTCATAGCGACTCTGTGGGACAGAGCAGAACTGACTCACAGAGTTTCCAAGAAGCACCTGGTGGATTTGAACTGCTGACTTTTTGGCTAGCAGGCATAGCTCTCAACCACTACACCACCGGAGTTTCTGAGAAACATGCCAGGGACTATAAAACATGTTGATGATGAAAAGTTAGAATAATAAAAAGAAGGCAAGCCAAGGCGATAATATGGAAGATAATAATTTTATATAATCCTCCCTTTTCTCTTGCAATAATACCTCTCTCTCTCTCTTTTTTTACTATCAACTTCTAATATTTTTTCTCCAGATGTTCATTAGTCCTTTTCCACTCTCTGCTTATAATTGTCATGTCAAAAAAATGGCAAATGTTAATATGTTGAAAATAAGGTCTTAAAGAAAAAGAATAGCCATCCTTATTGCAAATGAAAATGTTATTATTCTTTAGTACTATATGAGACTTGGTAATGGATAATTTTAAGCTACTCACTTTCTCTACTTGTGATAAAACATGTGCATTTAAAAATTTCAGTCTTGGAATCGTAAGTCTTTTTTTATTCTAAGGGAACAATTTTATTTTTTTGTTTGTTGGTTTGTTTCTTGTTCAAATACAAAATAACCTTAGCCTCATTAATATTACTTCAGCAAACTCACCAGTTAGGAGATGATATGGTTTTAACAATCTACATTTAATATTTGAATCCAGTTCTATATATATATATATATATATATGTGTATAGAAAAAAAGAGTTTTCTATAAGTATACTCCAAAAAAGTATCGATGAAATTAACCTATTGTTGCTGGCATCCTAATTTCCTTGATGAATTATATAAGACCTTTCTCTTAATGGCCCATAGTACCCTATGACAGGTGTCTATCAGTTTATCAAGGTAAATAAAAGGACATGTGAGCTTGAATAATGTGAGATATCACTGCAGAAATATAAGGAGAAGTTATCAGGAAAATTTAAAAACATGTCAAGCTTAAACTTGACAGTGGAAGAATCAGAGCACATCAAATCCTATTATGGACTAATGGGAAGCATTTTCTGTCTCTATGTATTTTTGGCTTTCATAACAGCAGTTCAAAACTTAAGTTAATATTCTCTTGTTCTTGGACTAAGGTGCCCTTGTGACACAGTAGTTAAAGTGCTTGGCTGCTAATGAAAAGGTTGATCGTTTGAAACCACCAGCAGCTCCCAGGAGAAAGATGTGACAGTCTGGTTCTGAAGAGATTTACAGCCTTAGAAACCCTATGGGGTCACTAGAAGTTGGAACTGACTCCACGGCTGTGGGTTTGGTTTTTGGGATTCTTGGACCAATAATACCATGAGAAGAGGAAATCCTAGCCCTAACCCTATATAACCCTAATACTTATAATAATCCTGAAGTTAACCAATGTAGTCAGTATTTCAGCTTTATTATAAGATCAAACCTTACTCTATAGCAGATAACAACAAAAAAAGGTGACAGTTTGTAATAAACCTTAAACTTAAGTAGACTCAACCGAGATATTAAGGCAACTCTATAATCGAAGAAACTCCTTATGAGAGTTTTACGTAGAGTTTGCTAAGAGAGGCACCAGTGAAAGATTTCTCAACTTTTAAATCACATATAAGACACACGTGGCTTAAAAGGCATAAAAGACATTTAGTGACTTCTTAATTCTCTAGAAAAATATACATTGTACAGGCGTGTATTAACCAAAAATAAAATCACAGAACATTTCAGAATTACTATGACAAATAATTTCAACTTTTTCAAATGAATTCTAATAATATAATGACAGAATATCCATATCTGGAAGAAGTTTTAGAAATCAGCCTCCTATTTGTAGATGATTCAGTTAGCATCTAGAAATATCAGTTGACATGCTCAAGGTTATACACACATTTAATACTAAAAATGGTTCCAAAACAGGTTTCATGACTTTCAAGTCAGTACTGCACTCTGTTGTCTTCCTTTTAATTTAACAAGAACCATGAACAGGCAAGTTATCCCCCTGCTTATTTGCAAAAAAAAAAAAAAATTTTTTTTTTTTTTTTTTTTTTATTTGCAGCACAGTAATTGTGCTATTTAATAATAACTGTGAGTATGAACGGAAACCCTGGTGCCCTAGTGGTTAAGAGCTATGGCTGCTAACCAAAAGGTTGGCAGTTTGAATTTACCAGATGCTCCTTGGAAACTCTGTGGGGCAGTTCTACCCCGTCCTAAAGCGTAGATATGAGTCAGCATCGACTCGATGGCAACTTTTTTTTTTTTTTGGTACATATTAACAGAAGGAAAACAGTTGTAGGTGTATGAAAACAAATGACTGACCAATAAAAAAAAAAGAAAGAAAGAAGTTTTGGTCACCTTAAAAACCTTTCTAAGGCTTCCACACTTGTCTATCCAAAACATTTTTCACATACAGACCATCCCCCACATATATATTTCAATCTGCTTGTTTTCTAGCTCTATACACTTTTTTCTCATCCCTCATATACATGCTCATGAAACCAGCATTAACTGGAGAATATAGTATAATCATGGACAACAAATAGTATCATAATGTTTTAACAAAACCTTTTGTTGAAGTGTAACACACATACAAAAATGCATAAAAATTGTAAGAGTATAGTCTGATTAATTTTCACACAGCAAACACACTCAACATAACTAACACCTGATCAAGATGCCATCATACTTTCACACCTTTAGACATACTCTATTCATACTTTGTAAGCAGCATTCCATTTTATGATCACATCAGTATGTTCTTGAAGAACATTGACAAAGCCCTAAATCATCTGAATAATCAAGCCTGCATTCAACTGCTGATTGCTATTTAATTTAAATGCTTTTAGTGGATCCCAAACAAAGAAAAATGGATGAAAATAATTTATGAACCTATTTTTTTAACATTTTCATTTTCTTATTTAATAAATAACCATATTGGGTGACCACTATTCTATCAAATATCTATACGAAAATATTTACTTAATGCCTATCTATACATGGTGCTATGCTAGTAACTACAATTTTAGAGCACACGTTGTACTTCTTGGTCTCTTTATTAACATTTCCTAACTCTGTGGACCGAAGGTAATCAAAGTATTGGATATTATCTGAGAGTTATTAGTTAGATACTGATTTACCTTTCAGAACAGTCATTACTAGATTTTTGACTCTAGTCTAACATTCAATTAAATTTATTTTGGTAAACTCACTTTTTCCTGCCTTCTGAACTAACTTGGCATTTGTTAATAACAAGTTGGTTCATTCTGTACCAACGCCACGGAAAAGAACTTCCCCTTTCCACTCATCTGCTCTAACTAAAGCAGAGGCTTTGCAATATGAAGAGTATATCTATGCAGCAGAATGTAGTCCTGGGGTTATGCCAATTAATGCACAGGGAACACAGAGGGGCTTCACTGAAAAGCCAGTGATCTACCATATTCCTGTAATAATGGCATGGAGGTGATGTCTGACCTCCTCCAACTTCACCATGGGGGAGAAAAACTTGTTGATTTGATTCTGACTCATAATGACTCAATAGGACAGAGTAGAACTGCCCCCATAGACTTTCCAAGGAACACTGGTGGATCTGAACTGCCTACCTTTTGGTTAGCAGCTGTAGCTCTTAATCACCATGCCACCAGGGTTTCCACCAGGTGGAACGAGAACCAAAACCAGTAGCCCAAGGCTGATTTCTATGAGATTGAGGTCCCACACACCTCCATTCTCTACCACCTTTACCAATTCTGACACCAGCCATTCTCCCCACAGCACTCTCTATTTCTATGCTGGGTAAAATTCATTGCAATGACCACACAGAACTCGCAGACAGTACTCATGATTATGCATTTCAATAGGAAAGTAACAGTTGTAATTCAGGCTCAGGAACACTCAGGATACAGTTCTTCCATCAGGACAGCCTCATCCCAACTGTGCTCACAGGCATGCCTCTTCCTGGCCCTAGGCACCTCACTAAAGGCACTCGGCTTTCTCTCTCCATGGGCTGGGAAGCCCAGTGCACTGTTTCCTTGCTGTCGGGTCTCTGTTGCTGTGTATCTCCTGCCACTACTTCTCACCATCTTCAGTATTAAAGCTTTCTCTCTTTCTCTCTCCCTCTCAGTCTCTCTCTGTTTATGTCTCTTTCTATCTCTTTGTCTCTGTCTCTGTCATTGTCTGCCTCCCTCTCTTTCTCTGTCTCTGACTATCTCTCTGTCACTGTCTCTCTTCCTCCCTCTCTCTCTTGCTCTGTTTTGTCTCTCTCCCTCCCTCCCTCTCTCTATCTCTCTGTCCTTCCCTCTCTATCTCTCTCTGTCTCCCTCCGTCTCTCTCTCTGTCTCTGTTTCCCTTTATCTTTCTCTCTCTGTCCCTGTCTCTCTCTCTGTTTCTGTCTCTCTTTCTCTTTCTGTCTCTTGCTTTCAGGAGCTTCTCAGCACAGGGATCCCTGGTCCAATGGCCATGCTCTCCGCTCCTGGCTGCTCTTCCTTAGTGGTGGTAAGATCCTTTCTCTGCTCTGGAATTGGCTCTCTTTTAAGGCAAAACTGACCAATCCTCTTGGTAGGCCACAGTTATTTGCACAGCCCCTCTCAATCACCTGGGTAGGAGTTACAAGACCATCACAAGAAAGACCATACTAAGTAATTCAACACATCGAAGTTCCTTTGCGGACAGAGGAATCATAGCATTGCTCACCCCCACCCCTCACCAACAACTCAATACAGAGAGTTTCATGTTACACCTGATTTCCCTGATTTGCATGTTGAAGGATACAATGCGGCTGAATTTTCTTCTGATTTGGATTCTACACTATTGTACTATGGCATTGCCTAAATCTCACTCACATAAATCTCATTGACAAAATCTCAAAGAAAGAGGTTCGAGTGGATTGGGAAGTATCAGATGCAAACTTTACTCTGATTGGACTTGATAGTTCAGGTGTTTCTCAGTCTCTGTACATATGCAATCATCTCTGTGGATAAGCCATCATCCTCTTTAACTCAAAAGCCTAAACTTTCTCTGATGCGAAGTACTGTAAATATCTCTATCAAAGTCTGTATACGATAAACTGCAATTAAGAAGAAGAAAGAGAAAAAAGACTTATCTATCTATCAATTTTTATAGCTAGGATGCTATGTTGCCTAGTTTGGAAGACTATTTTAAAATTACCAAACTATGAATTTTGTTTTAAAACTGATGTAGTCGGACATTATTAATATTATTTCTTTCATTTATCATATCACATAATAAAATGGAATTTCAAATATCAAGGCTGAGAGCTATGTGTCAGCTTCAATATTATATTAGGCAACAGTCTAAAGGTGAATAGGACCAAAGGATGATCCTACATGATCTGCCAAATTCAAAGCATAAAATTCCAGGGTTAAATAAGGTTAGTAATCAATGCCAAGGATGAAGCAGATTGTTTTCTGGGGCATGCAGCATCTCTATAGCATTCATGTTTTTCTAGATCAGTCAACTACATGGTACAGAATAGTAACTTACCACAAAGTCACTGTAGAAATAGTCCATTACTATGTTGACATAGGAAACCCTGGTGGCATAGTGGTTAAGAGCTACAACTGCCAACCAAAAAGTCAGCAGTTCGAATCCACCAGGCACACCTTGGAAACCCTAGGGGGCAGTTCTATTCTGCCCTATGGTTGCTATGAGTCAGAATGGACTCAACGGCAATGGGTTTTGGTTTGTACACTGACTTAAAGTTATATCATTGGGTAAAACAGTATTTCAAGTTTAAAACTAGAATTGCTGTTTCCAACAAATGTCCATGAACTGATACGTAAGTGAACAGACAGGAAATTCCAAGTCATTGGACCTGGATATCCCTCTACTTAATTTTTAACATGTTTGTCCCCTAATATTTCCCATATGATTTTACAGTTTTATCTTAAATTGTTAGAAAATATGTATATGCCTTGAAAAGAAAAAAAAAAAAAGTACATTAAGCCCATTTGTTAAATGACTGTCATTTTAAAACTAATGATATGCCACTTCAGGAAAAATTTGTCATAACAAATCATCATAATATTAGAGGTTAGGAGTTATCAAATCAGGTATTTAATCTTGTTGCTTTCTTGATAATACAATTCTGCATATGTTGCAAAATGATGAAAACAAAGTTACAAAATATTTATAGTGCACAAAATATTTTAAGTGTGTTATAAAAACTAAAAATTGCTCACTGCACTGAAAAAAAAAATCACGATTCTTTCAAAACCTTTATTCAAAGTATGGACATTATGAGGACCTACATTGTCTGCTCCTTCACATTCTGCTACGTGCTATTCCAGGGAAGGGGTATATTTAAAGAAAAAAAAAAAAGTAGATATTGCAATGACAGTGTGGACTACTAATTATACTACTGCAACTGTCCATGTACCAGAAAATGCATAGTTTAAAAATAACAAAATTGATTAATACTTTGATCATTTTGGAGGATTAATACACAAAAACATCTTAGGTTACAAAAAATAAAGCTAAAAATGATGACTAAAATACAGATAAATTCTCAAATACACAGCTAAGTAGTGGAAACAAAAGCAATGTAGAAATTCAAAGCAATAGATGCAAGTGTATTCAGTCTTGAGCTGCCCAAGATTGGCTGCTATCTCCAGTAATCATGGAGATTGGGATAGTAAATAATCATGGAGATTGTATATAAATAAGATACCAGGCCAGGTTCTCAAGACTTTGGGTGGTCTAGAAAAAAAAAAAAATTACCGAGACTCCATGATTATGAATTTACCACACATGAACAGTCCATGACATTAATAAACTAGTCCTATACTAAAAAAAAAAAAAAAAAAAAAAAATACTGACTGTAAACCCTGGTGGCGTAGTGGTTAAGTGCTGTGGCTGCTAACCAAAGGGTCGGCAGTTCGAATCCACCAGGTGTTCCTTGGAAACTCTATGGAGGCAGTTCTACTCTGTCTTATAGGGTTGCTATGAGTTGGAATTGACTGCACTGTTTTTTTTTTTGTTTTGTTTTGTTTTTGGTATACCACTGACTATGTAGTTACTTTGCAGGAAAAAAAGTAAAATTTCTTTGAAGGGATATACCCTACAATGAGCAGATGGAAGGTGTGAGATGCAAGACGGAATGGTGATCAATGAAAGTGGTAAATATGCAGGTAATTAAGAGGAGTATTAACTGTATAGAGCAATAATATTATTTTACTAGGCTGAAAAGCATTTTAAACACATAGCAACAACAGCATGTTAATCAGGGAAAGAAGAAACTATAGCCAAAATGTGACATCCCAGGATTATACAAGAGGAAGGTAAAGACAAGATTAATTTTAGATGTTGATAAACTACATATGAATTTTATAAAGCATAGCAGAGTGATAAAAATAATTAAGTTAGAAAGGACATACAAAATAAATATAAAATAAGTTGGACACACAGAATGTATACAATAGTATATTTAAAATTAAATACAGAATCCATTTCATAAATATAAATGGATCAAATATACCAGATAAAAGACAAAGATTATCAACCGCATTAAAAAAAAATCTGTATTTTGTTCTTTAGAAGCACATCCTAATCTTAAAGATATATATATATATATAAAGTAAAAGGATAGATAAAACATACTAACACACTTCTAAATAACTTATCTGTCAAAGAAGAAATCACAAGGGAAAAAAGAAAATATTTCAAACAAAATCAAAATGAAAATATATAAATTTATGGGAGATAACAGCTCTCTGCACATGTCATTATAACGCTTTTCTTTGTCTTCTCGGACTGCCCTTTGAAATCTTCAGTTGTTTTACTTCATCAATTCTTCCTTTTGCTTTAGCTGCTCGATGTTCAAGAGAAAGTTTCAGAGTCTCCTCCGACATCCATCTTGGTCTTTTATTTCTTTCCTGTTTTTCCAATGACCTCTTGCTTTCTTCATGGATGATGTCCTTCCACAACTCATCTGGTCTTTGGTCACCAGTGTTCAATGCATCAAATCTATTCTTCAGATGGTATCTAAATTCAGGTGGGATATACTCAAGGCCATATTTTGGCTCTCGTGGACTTGCTCTGATTTTCTTCAGTTTCACCTTGAATTTGCATATGAGCAATTGATGGTCTGTTCCACAGTCGGCCCCTGGCCTTGTTCCAACTGATGATATTGAGCTTTTCCATCATCTCTTTCCACAGGTGAAGTCTATTTGATTTCTGTGTGGTCCATCTGGTGAGGTCCATGTGTATAGTTGCCATCTATGTTGGTAAAAGAAGGTATTTGCAATGAAGAAGTTGTTGGTCTTGCAAAATTCTATCATTCGATCTCCAGCATTGTTTCTATCACCAAGGCCATATTTTCCAACTACTGATCCTTCTTCTTTGTTTCCAGCTTTTGCATTAAAATCACCAGTAATTATCAATGCATCTTGATTGCATGTTCGATCAATTTCAGACTGTAGCAGCTGATAAAAATCTTCTATTTCTTCATCTTTGTCCCTAATGGTTGCTGTGTAAATGTGAATAATAGTCGTATTAACTGGTCTTCCTTGTAGGCGTATGGATATTATCCCATCACTGACAGCACTGTACTTCAGGATAGATCTTGAAATGTTCTTTTTGATGATGAATGCAACACCATTCCTCTTCAAGTTGTCATTCCCAGCATAGTAGCCTATATTATTGTCCGATTCAAAATGGCCAATACCAGTCCATTTCAGTTCACTAATGCCTAGAATATTGATGTTTATGCATTCCATTTCATTTTTGACGATTTCTAATTTTCCTAGATTTATACTTCGTACATTCCAGGTTCTGATTATTAATGGATGTTTGCAGCTGTGTCTTCTCATTTTGAGTGTTGCCACATCAGCAAATGAAGGTCCTAAAAGCTTTACTCCATCCACATCATTAAGATTGACTCTACTTTGAGGAGGCAGCTCTTCCCCAGTCAACTTTTTAGTGCCTTCCAACCTGTGGGGCTCATCTTCCAGCACTATATCAGACAATGTTCCACTGCTATTCATAAGGTTTTCACTGGCTAATATTTTCAGAAGTAGACTGCCGGGTCCTTCTTCCTAGTCTGTCATAACCTGGAAGCTCAGCTGAAACCTGTCCTCCATGGGTGACCCTGCTGGTATCTGAATACCGGTGGCATAGCTTCCAGCATCACAGAAACACACAAGCCCCTACAGTATGACAAACTGACAAGCCTTGAGCTGCAATAGTGAAGGATTCTATGGGGAAAATATTAAATGATGCAGGAAACAGCAAAAGAAGATGGAAGTAATACACAGAGTCATTATTCCAAAAAGAATTAATCGATGTTCAGCCATTTCAAGAAGTAGCATATGATCAGGAACCAATGGTACTGAAGGAAGAAGTCCAAGCTGCTCTGAAGGCATTGGCAAAAAGCAAGGCTCCAGGAATTGATGGAATATCAATTGAGATGTTTCAAAAAACAGATGCAGAGCTGAAGGTGCTCACTAGTCTATGCCAAGAAATATGGAAGAGAGCTTCCTGGCCAACTGACTGGAAGAGATCCATATTTATGCCTATTCCCAAGAAAGGTAATCCAACAAAACATGGAAATGATAGAACACTATCATTAATATCACTTGCAAGCAAAATTTTGCTGAAGATCATTCAAAAATGGCTACAGCAGTATATTGACAGGGAACTGCCAGAAATTCAGGCCGGTTTCAGAAGAGGTTGTGGAACCAGGGATATCATTGCTGATGTCAGCTGGATCCTGGCTGAAAGCAGAGAATACCAAAAGGATGTTTACCTGTGTTTTATTGACTATGCAAAGGCATTTGACTGTGTGGATCATAACAAATTATGGATAACGTTCCTAAGAATGAGAATTCCAGAACACTTAATTGTGCTCATGAGGAGCCTTTACATAGATCAAGAGGCAGTTGTCCGGACAGAACAAGAGGATACTGATTGGTTTAAAATCAGGAAAGGTGTGCGCCAGGGTTGTATTCTCTTACCATACCTATTCAATCTGTATGCTGAACAAATAATCCGAGAAGCTGGACTATATGAAGAAGAATGGGGCATCAGGATTGGAGGAAGACTCGTTAATAACCTGCATTATGCAGATGACACAACCTTGCTTGCTGAAAGTGAAGAGGACTTGAAGCACTTACTAATGAAGATCAAAGACCACAGCCTTCAGTATGGATTGCACCTCAACATAAAGAAAACAAAAATCCTCACAAATGGACCAATGAGCAATATCATGATAAATGGAGAAAAGATTGAAGTTGTCAAGGATTTCATTTTACTTGGATCCACAATCAACAGCCATGGAAGCAGCAACCAAGAAATCAAAAGGCCCATTGCATTTGGGTAAATCTGCTGCAAAGGACCTCTTTGAAGTGTTGAAGAGCAAAGATGTCACCTTTAAGACTAAGGTGTGCCTGACCCAAGCCATGGTATTTTCAATCGCTTCATATGCATGTGAAAGCTGGACAATGAATGAGGAAGACTGAAGAAGAATTGATGCCTTTGAATTGTGCTTTTGGTGAAGAATATTGAATATACCATGGACTGCCAGAAGAAGGAATAAATCTGTCTTGGAAGAAGTACAACCAGAATGCTCCTTAGAAGCTAAGATGGCGAGGCTGCATCTTACATGCTTTGGACATGTTGTCAGGAGGGATCAGTCTCTGGAGAAGGACATCATGCTTGGCAGAGTACAGGGTCAGTGGAAAAGAGGAAGACCCTCAATGAGGTGGATTGACACCGTGGCTGCAACAATGGGCTTATGCATAATGAAGATTGTAAGGATGGCACAGGACTGGGGAGTGTTTCGTTCTGTTGTGCATAGGGTCGCTATGAGTCGGAGCCGTTTCGATGGCACCTAACAAAACAATATGGGAGGTAACTATAGTAAAATTAGAGACAAATTTCTGCTATTGCTTATATTATGATTAAAGGTAGTAAATTTAGAGATAGATATCTCTAGTGTTATGAGTTGTACGATGGAAACCCAGCATATTCTTGTCTGACATAGCCAAAAAGCCAGTTAAAAGTTCCGTTTGTTGTTTGCTAGTTTTAAATCACAGACTTGTCATGTCTCTTGCGAAAAAGTTTAGCTATTAATCAGAGAAAAAAAAAAAAAAAAGAATGAATTAAAACAATTGGACGTAGCAAGTACGGACCATGCATTTAGACAACTCAGGGAACCTGAGCTCTAAAGCCCTACAGAGTGATGCTGGCTGTAGGAAGCTGCCTGTCTCTCTCTGCCTGATAGAATTTTTCCTGTCTTGTTTGAATGATGTTGACTGAGGGATGACCTTATGAAGGGAAGCTCAGTGCCTTCAAGCCACATCCCCCATTATCTATAGAACTATAAAGGAGACTTTTTGGTGCAGTGGTTAATCATTCAGCTGTTAACCAAAAGGTTGGCAATTTGAACCCACTAGCTACTCCATGGGGGAAAGATGTTGCAGTCTGCTTCTGTATTTATGGCCTTGCAAATCTTATATGGGCAGATCTACTCTTCCTGTAGGGTTGTTATGAGTCAGAATTGACTTGATGGCAATAGCGTTGGGTTTTTGGGTTTAATCTTATGGAAGTAGATCACCAGGCCTTCTCTTCTACAGCATTGCTTGGTGGATTCAAACCACCAATCTTTTGATTAGTAGACATATGCAAAGTGTTTGCACCACCCAAGGACTTTTACTAGTAATTGCAGTAACCTACATCTAAAGCAGTAGCTATGCTTGCAAGGTGACAGTCTGCTTCCATAAAGATTTACAGCCTTGGAAACGCTATAGGACAGTTTTACTCTGTCCTACAGAGTTGCTATGAGTTAAAATCAACTCAACAACAATGGGTTTGGTTTTGGGTTTTTAAAGGCCTATAATCAGAGTTATATCCCTGCTTTGGGTGAGGGACAGGGTCACAGAATCAAACTTCAGAGGCGAAAGCTTAACAACCAAACAACTGCAAATTTTTGCTCATTCATATTGGCAAAAATATGGAGAACAGGTGTAGGAATATATCTGAGAACACCAGACCAAGGACAGAGGAACAACACACTTTCCATCAGGCTGAATATATCAATAAAGGTGCACTTACCATAGGACAAGGGTATACGTGCTGGCTCAGGCAACTAGGACTGACTCTAACTACTGACTTGGTTGTTTATTGACTTTTGGTCTCAAAAGTTTCCTACACTAAATAAATTCAAGAAAGAAATTATTTGAGAATTTCAGGGAAATAGGATAGGTGGAGAGTACACCACATTTATGAGTCACAGAACTACCCTAAAGAACCCTTCACCAGCCTACTGAAATTGTTCTATCCAATGCATCAATATGCAGTTTAACCTTACCCAATTTTTATTGTAATTGACCTATCTCCTTTTTAACAATTTAAATGTTTCTTTTTGAAGTTTTTTTCTCTTATTTTCCATGTTGGAATGGGTTGAGGAATGAATGCAGAAAGTAAAGATAACAAATAGAGACCATTTTCAAGACATTGGCTATAAATAAGCTTGGAAACAATGATAAAGAGATGTATGTTTGGGTTCAATACTAAATATGGAAACAAATTCAGTATTACTAAAATGTAGATAAGAAATAGCATTTTACATTTAAGAAGTACTCGATAATTTTGGATTAAATATTTGAATAAATTTAAAACAATTTCTTTTACTGATCATAAAAAGTTTTAATTGGTAACAACAATCTGACTCAGTTTGATTAAAAGAAAGAAATATAAATATCAGGATATTCTCCACTTTTTTGGTGTTCTTTCTAATTATAGGGTATGGTTGTTTTTATCCAAGGAGTCCATTTGTTTTGGTGTGTTAAGAACAGCCTATCTGGAGAGTTCATCTCTACCCAAGAACAGGAGTACCATCTGGAAAACTTTTCTACTCATAAAAACTGCATACCTCTTCCTCTATAAATGATGAGCATGTTTCCTTCCACAAAAAGAAAGGACAATTTAATTTAACAGTGGAAAAAGTCATGATGTCTTTTCCAATTCACTGTGAAATGTGCAGATGTAGAAAATACAATTATTGCTTCATCCTTAAATTATTATATAAATTAATTACGAAACTCCTCACATGGGTATCATTAACAAACTCAGGCTAAACTGCAAAAGGCAATAACGTGATAACAATACTTCACTGTTGAATATTTTAAATTTATAGCATCTTGTGCTGGGATTAGTTACAATGGTAAAAATTCAATTTGCAATATTTAGGCCTCAATTGGTTTTCAAAAGCTAAGACACAAAATCAAGAGGCTGAAAAGTGGAAATTAATTCCTAGTGAGTAGTTATGTGTCCACCTGGAGAAGGCATAAAAAAAAATGAATAGATTGAAGGGCCTTTCTTATTTGCATATTTAAAAACTAACAAGAAACAGCTTTAAACTACTTTCGCTTCGGTAAATCATATAACCTAGAAATTTGCATTTCACAATCATTCATTTTATAAGAACAATTACACCGTTAGACTTATTATATTCAGATATTGTGTTACATACTCAAGAGTAGAGCCCCAATTTGGAGATTCAGTTATAGTTATAGATTCAGTTATAGTAATAGTCCCTTTAAGTATACAGTTGTAAATTGCCATGTTCATGTAGCTTTCGAATTGCCATACTCATGTTATTTGGCAGGTGCACAGTGGGAATGCTACATATACTCATTGCCATATACAATTTCTTTTTGTGCCCAAACTCCCCCTGACAAAAGGAAAAATATGATATTTATATTGTTATTCTTAGTTTATCAGTTTGAGAGAAAAAGCCAATTTTCTGATAATATGTCAATAAAACAACAGTGGATGAAGCCAAACCAGTAAAGTCTTTAAGAAAATATGAGGATAAAATCATCAATTTGACTAAAGTTGTTGTATCATGGTGATTTAATTCTTCACCTGAGTTAACTATTGAGCCAATATAGTCAAAACAGCCATGTTCAGAACCTTATATGTAGAACATGTCATAACCACCATTTAAACCATATGCAAAGAATATTTTAAAATTATTAAGGTGTTATGAAAAGACAATGTTCTATTTTTAACAGAGTTCATATTAACCTAATGAAAACTTCCTTTTTTGTTTATTCATTTATTTAAATAAACCTTGCTGTAGGCTGAATATTTTTCATGGAAAATCTCAGAAATTACAAGCTCAACATTTTTTAGTAAGAATCTACTTTTCAAATTGCACTGAAATTATTGAAATTAAGAGAAACTAAAAGTTGTCAAAGACCTTTCCCCTTCTCTTTTATCCCTTCCTTTCTCTCCAAAACACATATAACAGCCTCAGTAAATTTCACAGATAATTTAAATCCCAATACCAGGGAAACAAAGCTTCACTGCCGTGCTATTCAAGAGAATAGTCAGTGAAAGTTTGCAAATTATTTTTACAAAAATATATATAATAATGAATATTGGGATAATTGATCTACTCAAATATAGTACATTAGATTTTTGTTGCTGTTTGTTTCATTTATGTCCTATATAGGGATTTGATTACTTTCACAAAATTTTTCTTAAGTAGAAATACTTTATTTTTTGGCTTATATGGTATCAATTCCTTAAAATATATATATATTCCTTTTAGAAGATGAGGTGGAAGTAGGCAAATCTGAAGAAGAAATAAAATTACGTCATATTTTAGTATAATGGAAAATGATCAGTTTACACAGGTAAGAAGTTTATAAGCAAAGGTTCAATTGCTTTGGCATGTCACGTTAAACACCATAGCAGCTCTCAGCTTTGGGTCTGTGGAGCACATCTTTTTACAGAATTGGAGAAACTATCATAATATATTGCATGTGTTTGTGGAGCATTACAAGTTGCAATATTAAATAGTTCTCTGGTTAAATGAAGAAAATGGAATATAGTAGGCTGCATGGCTTTCTGGAAAATGTGTAGTTAGCAGGTTAGTCTTGTAATTGTCCTCGTTAGGAAATTTGAGATATTTGTATTTTATTATAAAGACAGGGAAATATAACATTTGAAATGTTTTTACAAATAGTAATGTCAGCTAAAATTACTTTCCTCAAAAGTAATGGTGATAGGATCTTGTTTTGTTTTTTTTTTTTTAAAGAGTGCCTGTTTCTCCATGAAGTATATATAGGAACTACAGAAATAAAATAATTTTGTTTTGTTAAATGATATTTTATATTTCTACTTTAAATGTGTTTCTCTTCGTTTCCTAGTACTGTTGCAACACAAGTGGGTGACTTTAAAGAACAAAAATTTATTATAGAACATTTTTGAAGACTAGGAGTCCAAATCAAGGCCTTAGCTCTAGGGGAGAGTCCTTCCTTGTCGGTTAACAAAACAAAACAAAAACAGTTGCCACTGAGTCAATTCAGATTCATGGCAACCCTATGCATATCAGCGTAGAATGCTGCTCCATAGGGTTTTTAGTGGCTAAATTTTTGGAAGTAGATCACCAATCCTTTTTTTCAGAGGCAACTCTGGGTGGATATGAACTCTAACCTTTTGGTCAGCAGCTGAGAGATTTAACCATTTGTACCACCTAGGGACTTATCCTTGCCCAAGAGTGTTTCGGTGTTTCTGGCATTTCCTGGCTTAGTAGAGAGATCCTCACACGATCTCTTTCTCCTGTGTGTGTCTGTCTGTGTCTGTATTCCCCTTTATAAGACACCACTCAGGAGGGATTAGGTCTAGGACCCACCCTGATCTGCCAACACCTCATTCACATAGCAACAACAACAACAGCAACAAAATCTACTCCCAGAGCACTCAGAGGAACAGTGACCAGGACTTGAATATATTAGGGTATAATTTTTTCTATAACAGTGTTATTATCAGAATTTTGTAGATTTTATGAACTATACTTTTAAATTTACGGAAACTGTACACGTGTGCATAAATATTTCATTTACAAATTGTGCACATTTTTGCTATTAAAAAATGTGGGGAAGTTTACGGAGTTAAAAAATTTACTTACATCAAACAATCCCTTCCATGTCCAGATTATTCTTTTGATAAACTTCTAAATTTGATAGGCCAGTAATTTCATTAAGAACATCCTAATGCTCCACTGGTCTCACCCCTTTGGGAGCAAGGAAGAGTAAAGAAAACTAAACACACAAGGGAGAGATTAGTCCAAAGGACAAATGGACCACATCTACCACAGCTTCCACCAAACCCAGTCCAGTACAACTAGATGGTGCCCAGCTACCACTAACTCCTCTGACAGGGATCACAATAGAGGATCCTGGACAGAACTGGAGAAAAATGTGGAACAAAATTCTAACTCACACATACAAAAAAGGCCATACTTACTGGCCTGGCAGAGACTGGAGAAACCCTGAAAGTATGGCCCCTGGACACTCTTTCAGCTCAGTAGTGAAGTCACCCATGAGGTCACCCTTCAGCCAAAGATTGGACAGGCCCACAAAACAAAGCAAGACTTGAGGGACACACCAGCCCTGGGGCAAGGGCTAGAAGGCAGGAAGGGACAGGAAAGATGGTAATAGGGAACCCAAGGTTGAGAAGGGAGATTGTTGACATGTTGTCAGATTGTTAACCAATGTCATAAAACAATACGTATACCAACTCTTTAATGAGAAACCAATTTATTCTGTAAATTTGTTCTGTAAACCTTCATCTAAAGTACAATTTTTTTAAAAAAGAACATCTTGAAATAGTATACTATATTGATTAATTTTGATCTCCAGCTTCATATTACCTAGGTTGGAATTCTGGGTCCTTTTCATACTAGCCATGTAAATTTAATAAAATTTCTTATCCTTCCTGTGCCTCTATTTCTTTTTCTGTTAAATTTGGTTCAATAATAAAATTCCTTCATCCAGTTTGCTGTGAGCATTTAAGATGAGCAAAAAAAAAAATTTATAACACTAAGTAACATACCTAGAATAGAGTAAGCTCTCAAAATTAAACCATATTTTATCTTTTTCATCTGTTTCATAATTATAGATTTAGACTGCCTGATCTTATATTACAAATTTAGGAAACCAGGATCATGCTTGCATCATTTATAATAGCTTAAACTTCCATTCAAGAATTCTGTTCAATGTAGGACTCTGATATATGAGACAGTATCTGAACAAGACTTGTAGAAATGATCTTTCATGAAAGATCCAAGAACCTCCAGGAAAACAGCTTACCTAAGGCAATAGAAACATTAATGCATATACTTTGGGCTCAAAGAGAACAAGCAAAGTCAGAGGGCACAGATAGCAATGTCTATGCATCATATTGACTTCTAGCTCAGCCCTTAGGAAATCACACCTAAATCCTAAAGTAAAGGGATACAGTAAATCATCTAACAATAATAAAAGAAATTTGACAGCAAGGCTGACAGTGGTTTGTGAGGATCTCCTCTGATATAAAACAGCATCTTGAAAACACATGTACATGTGTGTATCACACACACACACGGGAACGCGCGCACACACACACACACACACACAGAGCCACACACGATGAGTGAGTGCCTGGCATTGGCTAGTTTGAATAATGATTATGCTCTTTGTTTGGCCCTAGTAGTGCTAATGTTTTCAGGGAGCAGAGTTATTTCTGATTTTTGTTGGAATAAGCAAGAATAAGAAATATGCAATGAAATATAGGGTAATGCATAAATTACCCTAAGGATTTAGTCAGTTAATTATGGAATTATTAGCAGCAATTCAGAAAAGAAGGAATTTTCACAATAAAAACCACAGGTATCTTTTTTTTTTTTTTTTCTCACAGCAATTTTTTACCTTACTTTTATTGCTCAAATTCCTATTGACTAAGAAAAATGAATTGCAATGGCACTTGTAGAATGTACATCTGGGTGTAAACGTGTACTTGCCTGCTAGTCCTGAACTAGTCCTTTACGTGTATCATGCCCCTGGCAGCCAATGCAGGTTAACATAGGGACTAAAGTTTAGTTCATGGCAGTCTCCTAAAGACTTCATTATAGCTTTATTTGGCCCTTAATTTTAATTAGGCTACTATTTGAGGTTCAAGCAGTACTTTGTCCTTGTCTACTGACTTTGATTTCCCTAGTTTGTCTCCGAGTACATTCTTAGGACTTCAACAGGAACTCAGTTCTCTAGGTCCTTTCACTTTTGAAGGATAAGAGGAAAGGGGAAACACAGCCCTCTATACAGGCCTGATGCATCGGAGTGCTTGAGGAGTTCACTCCAGTTTTCCTTCAAAAATTTTGCTCAGATGCTCACTTTGGCCTCCCATTTTAATTACAGGTCATGCCAGAAAATTTAATATTGGTTACCCCTGTATTTGCAGTTAAAGATAAAAATGCATACACACACACACACATGCTTAACCATACACATTATATTATATTACAATCAAACTTTACTCTTTGGTAGATACTTTTCCATACTACCTACCAAAGATATTTGACTATTACTAGCACTTAGTTTACAATTATTAGGTGTTTGACATGCTGTGTACCAACAGAGGCACACCCAATTATCTGATAAATCCTCTCTGCATCCCTAAATAACTATGAACTTCTTTAAAATACTATGGCCATTTTTTCATTTGACAAAAGAGAGAAAAACATGAAGAAGAACTCTTAAAATTTCAACACAGAAGTAATACACTATAAAACAATCAATGGATTTGCCCCAAGACTGGAAATATGAATTAACTAGACCACTCATTTTTTTCCACTACTTAATATGGAACGTGGAATTATTTTCTTGGATAAAGGCATTTCTTACCTTCACATGCTCAAATCAAGATCAACTGTGTATTTGTCCTTATTTGATGGTTATGAGTGATGAGAGGGGGAGGGAGGGAAAATCACCAAATAGATAGAAGACATGTTAATATTGGTGAAGGGAAAGCCAATACACAATACGGGGGAAGTCAACAAAACATGACCAAGGTATGGGAGGACACTAAGAAGAATGCAAGGACAAAGGGCAACGAGAGTAATCACTACAACATAGACAATCCTGCAAGAATAGTATTAACAAACACTAATTTATGAACAGATACATAAGTAGATAGGTATGTCAAGAGATGTGAGAGGGTATAAGGGAACACACCAACCTATAGATATAGGTTTGGTGGCATGTAACTGTAGGTGCTGCTTACATAAGCGAGAGGGGGAGAGCTTGCACTCGGGAAGAGGAAGAGGCAGGGGGGTGGTGACATTCCTCAGTAAGATGGTCCCGACATAATTAAACTTTAAGCCAAAGAAATGATCTTTACAGGGGTCTTTGATTTGATAAATCCCTTAACTTGATAAAGTCCCTAACTTGATAAGATCTCTAACTTGGTAATTAAACCTTAAGCCAAGGAAATAGTCTTCGTAGGGGGGTGTTGTCCTGGCTTTTGAGTGTTAATAGAGGCAGATCAAGAGAAAAAAGGAGTATAAAACTCTAAGGAAACGACTGTGGGGCACTCAGATTCTTTCTCTACCTGAGTAGCCTGCCTGATGCTTCCTAATTAAGTGTACTTTTACTACTAACCCTCTGCTTGCTCATAAACCTCTGCTTGCTTGGCACTATTTGTCTCAGTGTTTGAATTCTTTCCTACACCAAAGACAAGAACCGAGGCCATTCTCCGGTAACACTTATATATTACCATAGACAATAGAGCATACAAAGGCCACAGTCAGAGCAACTTCTTAGACATAACCAAACACCTCATAGGCCGAAGTTCCTAGGCTTGAAGGCAAAGTACTACAGACTCAAGAGACATCTACGTCAATTGACACAACAAAGGTCATAGAGACGAAGTTCTGCATAATATTTTCATGAGTAGTGTCAGGGGTCTTAAAAGCTTATGAGCTGCCATGTACGATACAACTATTGGTTTCTACCCATCCAGAACAAAGGAGAGTAAAGAAAACCAAAGGCTCAAGGGAGCAATTAATTAGTCCAAAGGACTAATGGACCATATGAACCACAGCATATATGACCTTGAGATCAAAAGAACTAGATGACGTCCATCTACCACCACCGACTGCTCTGACTGGGATCACAACAGAGAGCATCTCTCAACCAAAGCATAGACAGACCCATAAAACAAACAATAACACCTGAGGGAACTTGCTCCTTAGAACAAGTAATTATATGAGATCAAAAGGGAAATATTTGCCCAAAAGCAAAGATGAGAACTCAGGAAGGGTAGAAAATCAGGACAAAAGGAAATGATGAATCTAGGACAGAAATGGGGTTAGTGCTGACACATTATGGAAAATTAAACCAATGCCATGGAACACTTTATATACAAACTATCGAATGGGAAACTAATTTATTCTGTAAACATTTATGAGCAACAAAAATTAGATCTATAAAAGCTGGACTATATGAAGAAGAACAGGGCATCAGGATTAGAGAAAAACTCATTAACAACCTGCATTATGTGGATAACATATCCTTTCTTGCTGAAAGTGAAGAGGACTTGAAACACTTACCATTAAGATCAAAGACCACAGCCTTCAATATGGATTACACTACAACATAAAGAAAACAAAAATTCTCACAACTGGACCAATAAGCAACATCATGATAAATGGAGAAAAGTTTGAAATTTTCTCAAGGATTTCATTCTATTTGAATTCACTATCGACACCCATGGAAGCAGCAGTCAAGAAATTAAAATATGCATTGTATTGGCCAAATCTGCTGCAAAGGACCTCTTTAAAGTGTTGAAAGAGCAAAGATGTCACCTTGAAGACTAACGTGTGCCTGACCCAAGCCATGATATTTTCAATCACCTCATAGACATGTGAAATCTGGACAATGAATAAGGAAGACTGAAGAAGAATTGACACCTTTGTTGGCAAAGAATATTGAGTATACCATGGACTGCCAAAAGAAGGAACAAATCTGTGTTAGAAGAAGTACAACCAGAATGCTCCTTAGAAGGGTGGTGAGACTGCATCTTACATATTTTGGACATGTTGTCAGGAGGGATCAGTCCCTGGAGAAGGGCATCAGGCTTGGTAAAGTAGAGGGTCAGCAGAAGAGGAAGACCCTCAACGAGATGGATTGACACAGTGGCTGCAACAATGGGTTCAAGCTTAACGGCGATTGTAAGGATGCTGCAGGACCAGGCAGTGTTTCCTTCAGTGGTACATAGGGTTGCTTTGAATGGGAACTGACTCGATGGCACCTAACAACAACAAGGACATATATATCATATGTGTGTTTGAGAATCTTCTGACTAAAATTTTAAAAGATGCTGAAAGCAGAGAGTCATTTTTATTGTGTTTTCTTGACTTGCCCACCCTGTCAGGTAATTTTTTAAATATGTCATCCCATTGCCTTCTTGTCTGCTTGGTTTCTGCCAAGTAGTCCAGGCTTATTCTTATTGGCTCTCCCTTGTAAGTGACTTTTCTTTTATCCCTCGCTGCTCTTATACTTGTCTGTTTATCTCTGGTTTTGGCAAGCTTGATTATAATATGTCTTGGTGATTTTCTTTTCAGATCTACCTTATGTGGAGTTCGATGAGCATCTTGGATAGATATCTTCTCAGCTTTCACAATATCAGGGAAGTTTTCTGCCAACAAATCCTCAACAATTTTCTCTGTATTTTCTGTTATCCCTCCCTGTTCTGGTACTCCAATCACTCGTAGGTTATTTCTCTTGATAGAGTCCCAAATGATTCTTAAAGTTTCTTCATTTTTTTAAAGTTCTTTTATTTGATTTTTCTTCAAATATATTAGTGCCAAGTGATTTATCTTCGAGTTCAGAAATTCTAGCTTCTACTTCCTCAATTCTGCTCGTCTGACTTTCTACCGAATTATCTAATTCTGTAATTTTATTGTTAATCTTCTGAAATTCTGATTGCTGTTAGTCTATGGATTTTTCCAGCTTATTAAACTTTTCATTATGTTCCTGAATAATCTTTCTGATTTCTTCAGTTGCTTTATCTGTGTGTTCCGTGGCTCATTCTGAGCATTGACTCATTTCCTTTCTGATGTCTTGAAGGGTTGGTTCTATGTATTAAACTTTTGTATTCTGCATCTGGTAATTCCAGGAATGCACTTTCATCTAAAAGATCCCTGGATTCTTTGTTTTGAGAGTCTGTTGAGGTGATCATGGCCTGTTTCTTTATGTGGCTTGATATTGACTGTTGTCTCCGAGCCATCTATAAATTACTGTATTAGTTTATCCTTGTTTACTGTGTCGTAGCTGCTTGCTTTGTTTTGTTTTGGTATACCCCTATGGGTTGCTTGAGTGAGCTAGCTTGATTATTTTCGCCTTTGGAGCTCTGATGTCCTGTCCCCAGCTGGCTAGAGCTGTTATCAGGTATATCAGCCTAGGAGTCCATTCAGTTTTCTTGTATGAATTCAGCTCAGGTTTCCAGGTAGCTGATATCAAGTGTGTGGTACAGGCTCTGTCCTACAGTCTTAGACAGGCAGGGGTGATTGGTGTATATACCAGTATCTGATTGCAGCAGGGGGTCACACTATGAACAAGGCAGGGGGCTGACAACCGACCCCCAAGTGTCTCTGAGGAAAACACATCTCTGTTCCCTAGAGCGTGCTTGTGGGTGGGCACTGCAGAGGGACCATGGGCACCCAAAGTTTTTGTTGTAAGGACTGGGAAGTACCAGTTATCCTTGGACCCCTGTCACGGGTGGCTGTGTGACCCAAGTGGAGCCACCAGTCCTTAGGTCCCTGTTGTGGGTAGGTGAGGACATTGTTTAGTATGCAAAGCAATGCCAAATGTCAAACCTCTCCACCGCACTGCTGAAATGGTTGGAGTTTGCCAACAAGGGCCTATTCTTCCGAAATAGGTCCATGCAGAAGGGAAAGGTGCTCAAGGTCCATGGACGGTCTATGCCTGGACAGGGGCTGCTTCTGTCCTGAGCTTCCCCAGTTAATGGAGCTAGCAAATTATCTTTTCCCCCCAGTTGCAATTTTTTTTCCTTCCCCAAGCCCGGCAGGACAGCTCCAGGTACTCACCAGCATCTATCTCAGGCCTAGGGATTCAGTCACTGAAGCTGGGTTGGGGGGTGGGGAGCAGTAAAATATCCACCAGTACTTAGCTTTTGCCGAGAGCGCCCTTCTCCTCAGGTTCCGGAGGTGTGAGTGGGCTGTGTGGCTGCTGCTTCTCCCTGAGGACATCACGGCCGAACGCTAGGACCAGCCCGCTGTTGCCGCTGCCGCTGCCGCTCCGGGAATGGTGCCTGAGGGTCCCCTGCAATTCAGGTGTGGTAACTCCTCTCCGCTTCTAAGCGGTCTCTTCCTTCCCCTGCCCCTCAGTTTGTTGTCTAAGCTTGCCTTTGATGCTCAAGGCTCCCAGCTTGTCACAAATATACTCGTTTCACTTGTTTTTTTGGGTCTTTGTTGTAAAGAGGGCTCAACGGAAGTATCTATTCCGCCATCTTGGCTCCACCCTGTTTTGTGTTTTTGAGTTTGAGAATTTAGTCCAGTTTTCACCACTGACAGTTGACAATTTGTCATGCCACAAGCCCCACATTGTTCTTTTAAAGCTGGCCTGAATTTTTATATATTTATATGTGTATATATTTTATATATTGTTTACATTGTTTCTTGATACAAAATAGAAGAGTTCCCACAAATTTCTCAATCATATTTAGGTCTACATTGTAGCATCTATACTGAAAATAATGTATTATTTTATGTAAAAATATATTTAACTTAATTACTACTCATATTTACTTACTAATTTTTTTATCATGTACAGAAATATATCCAATGAATGAATTTCAAAGCTCTTCACAAGTTTTTCATTGTAAATGTCAAATTTCTTATGCTCAATAAATAAACTAGGGGATTGTATATGAACAACATACACAAGACCATTCTTCATCAGGCTATCTAAATTAATGTCAAAATCACAATATTATCACAGTTCTTAGACAAAAACTGGAAAATTTTCACCAATCTATTTTTCTAATGAGATTTCCATCTTTAAAAAGTTCCATATGGAGTTAGAAAGAAGTTTCTCTTTAATAATCTAATGAATTAATCAAACATTAATTTTGGCTAATTCCTGTAGAGAGTGATCGTATTATGATATTGTGGCATATTTTACACATGCAAATGGGTGCAGCACAGTTTTGCCTGGAACTCTATGATTTATTGATTGAAATATGCTTCTTCATAAGAATGCCAAGAAATTTTGTACTACTTAATAAAGATTGATGTCACCTTGATGTATTTGGTGCCACTCAAAATGGATTTACATTGTCAATTCTTTCCCAGCTATATTTTTTTTGCAGTGGCTAAAGCAATTGACTGCTAACCCAAAGTTCATTGGTTCAAAACCACCAACAGCTTTGGGGCAGAAAGATGTAGCAGTCTCCTTCCATAGAGATTTACAGCATTGGAAACTCTACGGGGGCTCTATGAGTTGGAATCAACTTGATGACAGTGGGTTTAGTGTTAGAATATATAATACGATAATACTCTAATATTCCTATTAGAGGCTGGAATGGTATCAGCACATGGCTAAGAAGTTTACAACTTACACTACTGTTCAAGCTAAATTATTAAGTTTTTCAGTCACCCAGTCATTATTTATGTATATTTATGCCATTATTTATGTATAACATTTGAAAAGGATAACTTTAAAAAAAATAAAATTAGACATTGAAATATCTGGTAGATTTGAGTAACACATACAATAAAATAATCTGGAGAAGGAGGAAGACATTTGGCCTCTAGAAATTCTATATAAGCCTGCTGAGCACATCATAGACCAAGTTTTTCCTAAACCTCCACCAGGCATACCTATTCTGAGGTTATCTATGCATATTGAAAACATGCCAGCTTCACTATAATTTCCAATAGGCTTCTTAATTAAGCTGCCAACACTGTCAATAAGAACTGACAATTGTTTTAGAAATGAGACTTCGAGCCTTTCACAAGTATTTATTCAAGGAAGAAAGAGGTTAATGTGCCTATTTTGTGTAAAGAATAAATCTAGATTCCTTCACATATTATATTCTTTTCTTTTTCACATCCCCCCTCTAAAGTAGATTATTTTAAGTGTGGAAATGGAGGGACAAGAAATAACACATCTGAGGTCTTATGAATACTACAACTGGAATTTTAATTCAAGCTTATCTGGTAACCAAACCTATAATCTTTCCGTATTAATAGCGTATCATGAGGATTACTTGATCACCTATTATGTTCCAATCAAGATGTCAGGATTTTTATGTTTCTTTGTAGAGGTCTAGTATTAAAAAAACAGCATTATAATAATAATGAAGATAGAATTATTTGAAAGTGTCTTTATATTTTTCAAGGAGCTCTGGTGATGCAGTGGTTAAAGTGCTCAGCTGATCTAACCTCAAGTTTGGCAGTTCGAACCCACCAGCTGCTCTGTGGGAGAAATATGTGGCAGTCTGCTTCTGTAAACATGACAGCCTCGAAAACCCTACGGGGCAGTTTTACTCTGTTCTATATGGTTGCTATTAGTCCGACGGCAGTGGTGTTTGGGGTTTTTATATTTCCCCCCAAATCACACATTTGTAAAGCATTCTGGGACTTCTAGTTTCTACTCTAACACGTAAAGAGCTTGAAATTTATCACTCCTGTCGTCACAAGGAAAAGCCTGATCAAACTGAACATCACCAACCCCTCTCATACCCATCAGATAAATGAGGTCACAAATTGCCAACCTACAAACTGGAAAGATAAGCAAATACAGAGAATCTGAGCTGGGATCATAAGCAATAGCTGGAGGCTGGTGGGAATACTTAAACCGCAGATTAATTGCTGGAGACTGAGCATGGACTAACATGAGAAATAAAAACCGTTGCGGGCCCAGGTGTTTTCTGAGGGGACTAAACTTTTCATAGGTTTTAACTCCAGGTTCCCCACTAGGTTCTCAGGGTGAATATCGAAGAAAAATCCCTCTGCTTCTGGCAGGATGAGGGGAAAAGTAAGCATTTGGAGATACACACATAGTATTCTGTTCTCAAGAACAAAGGCCTTCCTCAAAGGAAACTAGTTTAAGAAAGCCTAACCAAATATTGGTTTTACCAAAGCCTAGCCATATGAGGAAAGGCTACACCTAACTCCTGCCCTCTGTAGCCTCCCTGTTTCATCCAAGGGTTGGGTGAGAAAGCTGAGAAGCATTTTTGAATGTCACAGCCCAGGGCCACAGGCCCACTAAAATACTGAAACGTAATCATGAGACTATATAGCACTTCCTCTCCCTCCATACTTTACCACATTGACAAGGTTCTTGTGCAGTAATGGGGATTACAGATGAAAAGTGAAAGACTCGGACTCCATATAAGGAGTTTCTAGGAAAACTCACAGATAAAGGAGTAGACAAAACACAGGCACTAGAAGAAATTTTAGTATCTGATGTCTAGAGCTATTGAAAATATTAAACACACCCTGAATCCTAGCCAGATAAACATAAAAACTCATACTAAATATACATTTATCTCAGTTTCTCTTACCTGATATATTATGGCCAGCTTTCAACAAAAATTACAAGATATGATAAAAGGCAAAATCATAGTCTAAAGTGACAAACGAAACATCAGAGCCAGATTCAGATATGGCAGAGACTTTAGAATTGCCAGGCAAGAAATTTAAAAACATCTATGACTGCATTTTTTGGTGTGATTAATATGCTAAGACCTCTAATGGAAAAAGTGGACAACATACAAGGACAGGTGGGTAATGTAAGAAGACAGATAGAAACTCTAAGAAATAATCAAAAAGCAACGTTAGAAACCAAGAAGAATGTCTTTAATGGGTTTATCAGTAGATGACATTTAGGAAAGAAACAATGAGCTTGAAAATGTGTCAATAAAGTATACTGTAACTTTTTGGTCCACCAGAATATTTATCAAAAAATCTGAACTATAATTACTATCTCATTAAAAAAAAAAAAAAGGTCTTTTCACTTCACTTGTTTTTATTGAGAATTGCCTACTGGCAGTGAGATTGTCACCTTCATGAGTTTTTATTCTATTGCCTAGATTCGGTTGATAGTAATACCTTTTTCATCATTTTTCTATGTATATGTATAACTACAGGTATTCATTCCGAATTTAAAATTTGATAAAATCTGTATTTTTATGCTAAAAAATAGTGCACCCTAAAAATGAGCCTGTTTCCATTGGAAATAACAAAGCCAAGCTCTTGTGTTCCAGTTTTACAATGAAATGTGTATTTTCCATTAAATGATGAATCATTCATTTCAAAAAGTTGAATACACCACTTAGAAAATCATTCCAGTCAGTTAATTAAAGTATGGAAGAAAGTTCAACACAAGGACATTCTTGGGATGCACTGCACTTTTATTTGATTATAAACAGGATTTATTATCATTTAATTTGCTAACATGCCTCTTAGGGTTTTATTCTTAGATAAACAAGTGTCTATAGGCATGTTGGACCAATTACTCTCATTCTGTTCCTAAATTGGCATTCACATAGTATTTGGGCGGAAATGGTCTCATGCTTGCTGATGCATTAATAATGACCAACGATGCAAAAACTATTGCTATACTCATATTCCTTGTTTCTATGCTGGAAACTGATGGACTTGATCAGTTAGGAGTGGCCTGTTGCTTTTCCTCTTTGGAAATCATTTTCAGCTAACTTTTATCAACAGGAAACAGCCTTAAAAATAAAAATTATTATTTTATTTATTTATTTATTTTTAAGGCTTGTACCAACTCTATTATGGTCTGAATTATGGCTGTTTTAGTTACCTGGTGCTGCTGTAACAGAAATGCCAAAGTGGATGGCTTTAAAGAACATCCCAACCCAGTGCCGTCAGGTCGATTCCAACTCATAGCGACCCTATAGGACAGAGTAGAACTGCCCCATAGAGTTTCCAAGGAGTGCCTGGCGGATTTGAACTGCTGACCCTTTGATTAGCAGCCATAGCACTTAACCACTATGCCACGAGGGTTTCCTTAAAGAACATACACTTGTTTTTTCACAGTTCAGGACAATAGAAGTTTGAATTTAGCATATGGTTCTAGGGAGAGGTCCTTCCTTATTGTTAGCTCTGTTTCTTGGAATTTCTTGGCATTCCTTAGCATCTGGCTTCCCCATGTGGTCCATGTGTTTATTCTGCTATTTATGTAACTCAGAAGTCCCTAGGTTTAGTACACACCCTACTCTGGTGTGACCTCATGAACATAAAGAAAGAAAACCTCTATTTTCAAACAAGGTTGTATTTACAGGTACAGGGTTTAGAATTTCAAAACATATTTTGAGGGGACATAATTCAATCCATAAAATTGGCATAAAGCCAAGTCTCTTAAATTATTTTTCTCTGGTTCTGTATTTCCATTAACACATCTATTTAATGCCTGGGCCGGTATTCACAGTGCAGCATACTGTGACTTTTTTTGCGGGAAGGAAAATCCCTACCAACTATGATGTGACCTTTTTTATAATACCTATTGGCTCACTCAGGCCTATATTTAGTACTGATTTTGTGGATCCTTTTTTTTCTTCTAAGTACACACTCTGTGTTTCAGGACATCTATCAATTAATGCTCTATTACCAATTTTTCTTAACATTTGGTCAAGCCTTATTCTGATTTAGGCATTGTTCTAAGTGATTTATATGTATTGTATCACTTATTCCCCACAACGACACTATGAAGTGGGTGTTCGTATCATCCCATTTTTCTGGTAAGAAAGCTGAGGCACAATAAGTAGTGGAGCCAGGGTTTAAACCTCACACGCTGACACCAGAGTTCATATTCTCCACCAGGAAGCCTCCCTAAACTAGAATACTGCAGATGGCTTGTTTCCAGATCTCCTGAGTCTCTCACTCTCCATATGCTTCCTCTAATGTCCTTACATTAAGCTCATATCACTTACTGGGCCTTAAAAAAAAAAAAAGGCTTGCCGCCGAGTCGATTGCCATTGATAGTGACCCTACAGGACAGAGTAGAACTGCCCCATAGGGTTTCCAAGATACAGCTGGTGGATTCAAACTGCTGACATTTTGATTAGCATCTGAGCTCTTAACAACTGTGCCACCAGGGCTCCAAGTCCAGTTCTTGGATGTTCTGTGTGTTCTCAGAAAAAAATCCTTTGTGAATAACTTCCTTACACAATGAAAACAGCTCATGAAATTGTAGAGGCTGGAACATCCCAAGTGCCTGGATCAGGATAGAGGGTTTTCCTGATTGGTGCAGCTGCAGGGACTGTCAAACCCAAGATTGGCAAGTTGGAGATCAGGGCTCTTGCTCACAGGTTGTGAAGGTCGATGAACCCCAAGATTGGCAGGTAAGTTGGTAGCTTAAGTCCCCAGAACCACTGTAGGACTCAGAGCAGGCAAAAGCCAGAATGTCCACTTATATTTGGGTGCAGGCCACATGCCCAAGAAAACTCCTTTTCAACTGATTGGCTACTCACAGCAGATCCCATCATGGGAGTGAACACATATAAAAACTAGAATCTGGCCCAGCCAAACTGACACACAATCTTAACCATTGCACCAATCTAAATTGTCACATATTTTGGGGACACACTTCAATTCATTAACACCAAGGGGCAGACACAGTTCCTGTTATTCCTGACTAGCAAATTTCAGTTTCTAGCTAGCCCATGGAATTATTCAAGTATGCCAATCACATCTTCCTGTGCAAACCAGGATGTACCCCTGACTCTTGCTACTGCCAAACCTACCTCCCACAATCTCTTTTTTTTTTTTCTTAGCCTGTTCAGGAGTGCAATGCACATGTGACCATGCATGGTGTGCACTGTTTTCCTCCCCCAGGCTGTGAGTATATGTGACTAACAAACTGCTACTGATTTCATTTGTCCAATGTCAGGTATCATATTTTCGGCCATCCTAATAACCCTAGGGAAGAAATCCCTGCCTCACCAATATGGTCAAGAGGAGTCAGTTAGAACACTCTGCCCTTATAACACCACTCTTTGGAGCCCTGCATACAGTCCCACCGTATCTTCTGCAGTATCCCCTATTTATTCAATTCCATTACTTCCACATGATTCTTACTTTAGGGTACAAACATCACAATAACTACTGCTATCCTGTAATATTTATTGAACATTACTCACTGGGCACTGTGGTAAGTGCCCTATATATAATATTTTGTTGAGTTTTTATAATTATCTAATAATTTAATGCTGTTAATATTTGTATTTTAGAGAGATAAGATAACTTGTTGGAGTTAATGCAAAGGGGAAATGTCAGGGCTGGGACTTAACAATTCTGCCCTATTCCAAAGACCCTTTTCTTAACTGTTACATTATATTCTAAAAAGAGGTAAAGAAAATAACAATTCTCCAAACCACCAGTGAAGACTTATTTCCTTCATTCTTTATTTCAAAAACAAAATATTCAATATTAGTCCACTGTTTCTCTCATTAATTGCTGATAAACATTTCACTTCTATTTTCTTTTTTTTTTAATGGAGAATTTCAAGCATTCACACCTGTAAACAAAATAGTTTAATGAATATCCTTGTACTTATCACCTAATACACCAACATGCAGCCCATGGCAAAGTTTGCCTCACGTTAAGCCCTATTTTTTTCCTTCCATCCTATATTATTGTGGAGAAAATGTCAGATATCATATAATTTCAACTTTGAATATTTCAAGAGATAATGGTACTTATATTTATGCCATCTAAAACATATTGACAAATATCCACTTTCAGTGTTCGAGTTTCTAATTGGCTCATAATTTCAGTAATTTTTTTGTTGCGTTTTGTTTTAGTCATACTCCAAAATCCACGTAATGTAATTGGTTGCTGTTTTTTTTTAAGTTTCTAGTGTAAGTTCTGACTATTTTATTCTTTCTTTGTGACTTGTTCGTTGAAGATACTGGGTGATTTGTCCTGTAAATTTTCTGTAGTTTGGATTTTATTGATTATATACCAAGGTGTAGTTTCTTATGTTTCTCTGTAAATTTGTAACTGTTAATGGAGAGGTTTGATCAAATTCAGTTTTGGCTTTACAGCAAGAGTGTTTCATTGGTGGTGATTTGTTTTTTCGTCAGTAAATGTATAACATCCGATTGTGCCTAGATCCATTAAAAAAAATTATTAGTTCATCTAAATGTTGCAAAGTGATCATTTCTAATTCTTTCATTTCTCCTTTATTTATCAGATGAAAACTCCTCTAAAGAAAAAAATTACCTACATCTAGTATTTGATTTACCAGTTTCACAGTTTGAATCAAAAATGCAATCTAAATGCTTGATTCTTCATTTACCAGTTTTGAGAATAATGAGTTGGCTCCCTAGCACCCACCAATGATGACCAGTTTGTTTTCTTTGCTCATTTATTGTAGTTATGAATTCATATATATCACCATATTCAGTATGTTTACTACATAGTACTTATTATTCTTATTGATGGTCAGATTATCTCATCTAGCACCAATGAGAGCATCTTCAAATTGACAACTGTGTTCTTTGACATAACCTTAGTAATCTTTGATAGTGTGCTTAATTTTTCATATGATGAGATATTCCAGGTACATTTCCTGTCTCAGATATGGAATCACCTATTTCTCGCAAAAGCCCTGGCTTTTCCCTGGGACCATGTATTTTTAATCCCTTTCATATATTGCTTCCATCCTCCTCACAACTGAAACCTCATCTTAAAAACCACCAGTTCCCCTATACTTTTAAGCCTTAGTCCTCCTCCGGAATTTCCTTTGAAATTCTCTCCTCTCTTGGCCCTTCTAACTTTGACACTCCTCTTTTTCCTGCCTTATCTCTATCTTTTACTGTTTTAGCTTCTGTTGTTATTGTTACTGGTATTTTTTCTCTTTTAGTTCATTAAATTGAATTGGGATATAGATATATTTGTATTTGTGTATTTATATCTACCCATCTTCGATCTCTTATTTTTCTTGACTGTTACTCTTGGCAAAGTGTAGAATTTTATTATTATTTATATATGCAAACATCCAATATTAACACTGCTTATCCACAACAGCTTCTCAATTCTTTCATCATATTTACAGCTCTCTGTTGGATAACCCAAAAGGCAATTCTAACTATAAAAAAAAAAAACTTGTCCAAAAATTAACTGATCGTGTTTCTTCCAAGTCTGTTTCTCTTCTAGGTTGTCTGCTTCTGTTAATAGCCTCATCATCCCCTCCTTCACTATAACTCAAGTATTCATTAAAATTCATTCTTCTTTTTGAATTCTATACATTTTGTCTTTACAGCACCTTTCCTCCCATTGCCAGTCTAAATCGAACTCTTACCAGTCGTAATCTATTTTAAGTGTGTCCTAACTGGTCTTCCTTAGATTAATCTCCCTGAACTTGAGGTTTTCTTACACATGAACACCAGATCAATGTCCCTAAGGCTATAGTCATACCTCAAACTTCAGAGGATTCTCATGGCCTTTGTTGTTGTTAGATGCTTTCAATTCATAGCAACCCTGTGGACGGCAGAACAAAACACTTCACAGTCCTAAGCCATTCTCACAATCCTATGTTTGAGCCCATTGTTGCAGGCACTGTGTCAATCCATCTCATTGAGGGTTTCCCTCTTTACCGCTGACCCTCTGCTTTACCAAGCATGAGGTCCTTCTCCGAGAACTGGTGCCTTCTGATACCATGTCCGAAATAAATAAGACTAATTTTTGCCATCCGTAACTCCAGTGAGCATTCTGGATGTATTTTTTCCAAAACAGATTTGTTTGTTCTTCTGGTAGTATATGGTATATTCAATATTCTTCACCAACAACATAATTCTGTGGCATCAATTCTTCTTCATTCTTCCTTATTCATTGTCCAGCCTTCACATGCATATGAGACGTTTGGAAACACCATGGGTTAGGCGCACCCTAGTTCTTAAAGTGACGTCTTTGCTTTTTATCATTTGAAAGGGGTCTTCTGTGGCAGATTTGCCCAAAGCAATGTGTCTTTTGATGTCTTGCCTGCTGCTTCCATGGGTGTTGATTGTGGATCTAAATAAAATGAAATCGTTGACAGCTTCAATATTTTCTCCATTTATCATGGTGTTGCTTATTGGTTAGTTGTGAGGATTTTTGTTTTCTTGATGCTAAGGTGCAATCCATACTGAAGGTCTTTTATCTTCATCAATAAGAGCTTCAACTCCTCTTCACTTTCAGGAAGAAAGGGTGTGTCATCAGAATATCACAGGTTGTTAATAAATCTTCCGCCAATTCTGATACCCCATTCTTCTTCATATAGTCCAGTTTATGGATTATTTGCTCAACGTACAGAATATGTATGGTGAAAGGATACAACCCTGACCCATAACTTCCCTTACTTTAAACCAGCCAGTAACCCATTGTTCTATTACAGTGACTGCCTCTTGGTCTAAGAACAGGTTTCTTAAGAGCACAATGAAATGTTCTGGAATTTCGATTCTTTGCGATGTCATCCATAATTTTTTTTTTTTTTTTTTTTTTTATGATTCACACAGTTGAACGCTTTTGCACAGTCAAGAGAAGACAGGTAAACATCTTTCTGATATTCTCTGCTTTCAGCCAGGGTCCATCAACATCAGCAATGGATCCTGGCTGAAAGCAAGTTCCACATCCTCTTCTGAATCCGGCTTGAATTTCTGGCAGTGTCCTGTCAATAATTTGCTGTAACTGCTTTTGAATGATCATCAGCAAAGTTTTACTTGCATTTGATATTAATGATATTGTTCAATAATTTCCACATTCTATCGGATCTGCTTTCTTTAGAATGAATGCAAATATGGATCTCTTCCTGCCAGCTGGCAAGATAGCTGTCTTCCAAATTTCTTGACATAGACGAGTGAGCGCTTCCAGTGCTGCATTCTTTTGTTAAAACGTCTCAATTGGTATTCCACTAATTCCTGGAGACTTGTTTTTCATCAGTGCCTTCAGTGCATCTTGGACCTCTTCCAAAAGTAACATCAGTTATTGATCATATGCTACCTCTTAAAATGGTTGAACATCAACCAATTCTTTTGGTACAGTGACTCTATGCACTCCTTCCATCTTCTTCTTTTGATGCTTCCTGTGTCGTTTGATATTTTCCCAGTGGAATCTTTCAGTATTAAACTCGAGGCTTGAATTTTTTATCCAGTTCTTTCTCTTTCCCTTTTGGTTTTCTATCTCCAGATCTTTGTACATGCCATTACAATATTTTACTTTGTCTTCTACAGCCACCGTTTGAAATCTTCTGTTTAGATCTTTTACTTCATCATTTTTTCCTTTCACTCTATCCACTCGACGTTCAAGGACAAGTTTCAGAGTCTCTTCTGACATCTATTTTGGTCTTTTCTTTCTTTCCTGTCTTTTAATGACCTCTGGCATTCTTCATGTATGATGTCTTTGATGTCATCCCACAACTCATCTGGTCTTCAGTCATTAGTGTTCAAAACGTCAAATCTGTTCTTGAGATGATCTCCAAATTCAGGTGGCATATACTCAAGGGCAAGATTGTATTTTGGCTCTTGTGGACTTGTTCTAATTTCTTCAGCTTCAAATTGAACTTGCATATGAGCAACTGATGATCTGTTCTGCAGTGGGCCCCTGGCCTTTTTCTGACTGATGGTATTGAGCTTTTCTGTTGTCTCTTTCCACAGATGTAGTCTATTTGATTCGTGCGCATTTCATCTGGAGAGATTCACATGTATAGTCACCATATATGTTGTTGAAAAAAGGTATTTTTCATCAGAAAGTTGTTGGTCGTGCGAAATTCTAATTATCCCATCTCAAGTGTCCTTTCTATCACCAAGGCCATATTTTTCATCCACCGATCCTTCTTCTTTGTTTCCAACTTTTGCCTTCCATTTGCCAGTAATTATCAATGTATCTTGATTTCATGTTTGATGTATCTCAGACTGCTGAAATTGGTAAATATCTTCAGTTTCGTCATCTTTGGCCTTGGGGATTGTTGCATATATTTGAATAATAGTCGTATTAACAGGTCTTCCTTGTGGGCTTATGGCTATTATCCTATCACTGACAGTGTTGTACTTCAGGATAGATTTGAAGTGTTCTTTTCATGGCAATTACCAGTCTATTTTAGCTCATTAATACCTAAGATATCAATGTTTATGTATACCATTTCATTTTTGACAATTTCTAATTTTCCTAGATTCATACTTCATACATTCCACACTCCAATTATTAATGGATATTTGCAGATGTTTCTTCTCATTTTGAGTCACGCCAGATGATCAAACGAAGGTCCTGGAAGCTTGAATCTATCCACGTCATTAAGGTCGACTATATTTTGAAGAGGTAGCTCTTGTCCAGTCATATTTTGAGTGCCTTCTCACATGAGGGGCTCATCTTCCAGCACTATATCAGACAGTGTTCTTCTGCTATTCAGAAAGTTTTCACTGGCCAGGGTTTTTTTTTTTTTTTTTTTTTTTTCAGAAGTGGACTGCTAGATCCTTCTTCCTAGTTTGTCTTAGTCTGGAAGCTCAGTTGAAACCTGTCCACCAGTGGTGACCCTGCTAGTATTTGAAATACTGGTGGCAAAACTTCCAGTATCACAGCAACACACAAGCCACCACAGTATGACAAATTGACAGACAAGTCGTGGTCATTGGCCTTTAGTTTAGTTGTAAACTTATTAGCTTAAACTTTCAAATCTGTTCTCAACTATCCAAACTTTATTTTTACTTGTTTCCTGCAATACTTTTTTCATGAAAACTGTGTTTAAAAAATCAGATTATTCATTGTGTCCAGAACAGAGTTCATATTTTCCTTCTTTAAGTAAAAAAAAAAAAAAAAAACTAATATTTTAGGTAAAGAATAATATATCCCTTAAAAAAGAGGTTCAAACATATATTCTAGTTATTTTAGTGCTACAGTCCAGGGTTCTTAAGATTGGAATCCATCTCAGTGTTTACTTTCTATCCCCATCAATACCAAGTGTGGATCACTTAGAGAGCAAGTAATGGTGAAGCAACAAAGACACTGCAGCTCAAAGGGAAGCTTGATTTTGCAACATACTAAATACGAAAATAAAATGAATTCTACAGACCTTATTTCACATTGAAAGTTACCTGAAATCTGTTCCTTTCCTGACAAAACAAGAAAGGATGAAAAGTCCTGTTAATTTTCTGTGTCAAAAATGGGTTAAAATCTCCTGGAGGGAGAGACATTCACACACTAATCATATTCAAGAAAATGAAAAAGGCTTTTGCATATTTCTTTATTTCTCTTTTATCCCCCCAAAATAAATAGGTATAGACGAATAAATGAATATGTAAATATACAAATAAACATGCTCATACACACACAAATACATGTGCATACTCATGTGTATATATATATATGTGTGTATGTATATATGTGTATAAATATATATAATATATGCATATGAAGTTTAAAAGTAAATTCTTTAGAGAAAAATAAAGTCAGAGAGATGAATATTGAGTACCCAGGAGGGCTGCAGTTTTAGAGAGGCAGTCCAATGTCTCTCTTAGAAGCCGACATTTGGACTTGGGATGTGCAGTAGCACACATATACCTATCTGAGGGAAGAGCATGCCAGAGAGAGAGAGTGCAACAAGTGCAAAGGTCCCGAAGAGCATGATTGCCTACCATGTTGAAAACTTACAAGGAGCCACCTTTGGCTGGAGTGCAATGGAACCAGGGAAGGGGAGTAGGAGATAAGTCAAGAAAAGTGAGGAATGGGGAAAATAACAAGTAGGACTTTATAAGCCATGAGAACTTTGACTTTTACTGGGTGCAGATGGGACCAATTTGAGGTTTTGAGCAGAGGAGTGATGTAATGTAACTCAACAATTTGAAGGGCTCTCTCAGGCTGACATGTGGCAAGTAGGCTATAAAGGGGCAAGAGGAGAAGCAGAGGGACTTGTTAAGAGGCTATTGCAATAATCCAGGCTAAAGACCAGAACATTAGCAGTGCTGGTGGTAAGAAGTGAATAGATTTGCCTGATTGAGGACCTGTTCCTTGCCAACACCAGCATCTGGCACATTGCCTTGACGTGCCAGTGGGAGCCAATTACACTGTGGCTAGGAGGCACTAAATTTTAGATATATTTTATTCTTCTCAATTAACTCACTCTTGACTCCTCAAGAAGCATTCCGATGAATGCAAACATCTCAACCTTAGTCAACTATTTTTGGCCACACTGCTCTTGCCCTTAAATACACAAAAGCACACCACCACTCATGTTGCAAGATTATCTCCCTTCTCCTGCTGCATCCGTGTCTACAGGATGGCCAACCAGCTCATCTTGCCTATTCTATAGCCAAGATTCTCTATTTTCCTTCTTCCCTCTAGCCATCAACACGTAGTAACTTCTCCTCACATCTTATTCCTCACATTTGTTGTTACGAATTTGCTCTTAAATTGAACTCTGTGTTGGAACCTTCTGAATCATTCTTTATCTTTCATCTGACCATTCCACTCTGGGCCCCAGAGAAAGTGGTTCACAACTGGACAAAATTTCATGAGTAAAGCAAGCATTCTATTATGGATATCAGGGTCATATGATGAACATTTATTATTTAATCTCTCAGTCTTGGTTTAAGAGTCCTGGAATTGGACATGTTTGGCAGAAATTCTAGTGCCTGAAACAATAAACAAAAGGGTTTTTGCCCTAAGATGATTACCAATGATTGGTGTGCAAAAATATCTGTCATTATCCAAGTATGAACCCCATCAATTCAATTAATAAGAATAAGAAAAGACACCAAATTTTGAAGTTGTCAAGAACACTGCTCTAATACTTCTTTTTATCTGAAGTTTGTATTTTATTAGAAATCATAAATAAACAGATCCACATAGCCAGTAATAAAAACAAATCCTCAATTACGTTCAGATAAATTTTACCAAATATTATTGAAAGCCCACACTCAAAAGTTTGTTGGTGACTATTATAAGTCTGTTCTATCTCTTACCTAGACAGAATAAAAGTGAGGACTTGCATAAGTGCTTGTCTGCCTTTAGCTCATATCTAAAGTCCATCTAGGAGTACTTGAGTGGTACAAATGGTTAAACAGTCAACTACTCACCAAAAGGTTGGTGGTTCAAATCCATCCAGGAAGGCCAGGAAGGAAGAAAGGGATGGCAATCTACTTCTGAAATGTCATAGCCACTGAAAATTCTACAGAATGTGGAACTGAACTGAAACACATGAGGTCTCCATGAGTTAGAATTGACTTGACAGCAGCAACAGGTTTTTTTTTAAGTCAATCAATCTTGAAAGTTGATCTACTCAGCTTTGAAAGATCCCAGATCCCTACACATTTCTTTTTGCCATTTTTCTGATTGCAAATGTATAAGGTGGGAAAGAACGGTAGGTACCAGGGTAATCAGGCCAGGGTGAGAGAAGAGAGAAGGGACTAGGTGAAGGTTAAAAAACAAAAAACCCACTGCCTTTGAGTTGATCCCGGCTTTTAGTGACCCAAAGGGTTTCCAAGGCTGTAAATCTCTATGAAAGCAAACTGCCGCATCTTTCTCCCACAGAGCAGCTGGTGGTTTCAAACCTCTAATAATATAGATTAGCAGCCAACTGCTTTAACCACTGTACCACCAGGGCTCTTTAGATGAAGGTTACTGAGAGCAAATTAATTGTACAGGATAATACAGCAGTCACCTCCCGGGCAGTGCAAAAAGTCGGCCATCTTGTTTTCCTATCATTCTGTCAGCCTCCTGTCTTAATGACTTCTTCATGTTTTGAATGAAATATCTTATGTGGTCTGGGGACCATCTCCTGGTTCTCTCCTAGAGGGTGCATTGCTGACTATGGTTCAGAGCAGTGGCTGAGAGTGCAGCAGACAGCAGAACAGCTGTGTCACACAATTTAGGATAAACCTCTTAATCAATGAGACTTTCACGATATTCTCTGCATTTTCAAGTATTGGATTACGAGCTGAACAGTCAGCCCACTTAGCTGCACTTCTGACATGGCCAACTTTTCAGCAGAGTACTCTGTAATTCACTTTTGTCCGGGAGTTTTCCAAGTTCTTTCTATGCACACAATTGCCACCCTAACTTACATCCCACACACACTTAGCCACATCATCAACTTGAATAATTAGAAATGTCCAAGTACAGACAAACGTTGGAATGATTTAATGCCATTGTAATACAACCTCTGTTTTACATTTCTGACATATACAAAATAAAGAAAACTAAAAACCAAACCATTTGCCACCAAGTTGATTCTAACTCGGTCAGAATAGAACTGCACTGCATAGATTTTTCAATGGATACGATCTTTTGGAAGTAGATCTCAAGGCCTTTCTTCCAGGCTTTCTGAATGGATTTGCACCGGCCAATCTTTTGCTTAGTAGTTGAGCCCTTAAGGGATAAAACCATTCCAAAATAAACGTACTGCAAAAAAAAAAAAAAAAAAATCCCATTATAGAAACTTTAAAATCTTTGTAAAAATTAAAATGACATCATTCTCAAATTAAAAATAATTGTTTTGGTATAAAGTTAAAAATAGATAAATAGGAAGCCACTTCAGAAAAGAATAAATAAAATGAGAAATATAAAGAGCAACTTACCATTGCCGTTACTATTAGAGATACTAAAATGCATGTTAGTACTCTCTAGCATAGCAATATAAGCTGAAGATCTCTATCTGCTTCCATTCATTTTCCAAGTACACGCACTGATACTAGTGTGAAATTGCTGCAAAACTGCTTTCTCTGTCTTCCCTTGGTCTGGGAGCATCTCAGTGCAGGAGCCTCAGGTCCAAAGGACACGCTCTGCTCCAGGCTCTGCTTTCTCACTGGTATGAGGTCCCCATGTCTCTCTACTCACTTCTCTCTTTTATATTTCAAAAGAGATTGGCTTAAGACACTACCTAATCTTGTAAACCTCATCCATATAATTGCTGCTAATCCATTTTATTACATCATAGTGATAGGATTTATAACATATAGGAAAATCACATAAAATGGTGGGCAACCACATAAAACTGGGACTCATGGCCCAGCTAAATTGACAGATATTTTGGTGGGACACAATTCAATCCATGACATTCTATATTAAATTCTTTTCATGCAACTTTGAAACAGCTTTTAGCAGCAATATATGTGGGTTTCAACCTGGATATTGGTGGGGTTATATTTGTCTCAGTCAGCTCAAGAATTGGTTCAGGTTTGTTAGATTAAGAATGAGATCCAATCATGTTTATAGCTATATTTACAATATGTGTTGTTATCATTAGGTGCTGTATAGTCGGCTCCAACTCGTAGTGATCCTACATACAACAAAAGAAAACACTGTCTGGTCCTGCGACATCTTCCCAATTCTTGGTATGTTTGAGTCCATTGTTGTAGCCATTGTGTTAAACCATCTCCTTAAGATATCTTCCTGTTTTTTGCTGACCTTACCACGCATGACATCCTTTTCCAGGGACTGGTCCTTTCTGATAACGTGTCAGATATGTATGTTGCTAATGTACATTTTAGTACTAACATACACTTTACAATATGTAGGAACATCCAATTTTGCTATTAACAGAGATAAAAAATGTGCACTAAAGATGGAGCATAAAATCATGCGGAACTACAGGTGGAAACTGCATGTCACCTTGAGGCAGTTTTGTACCTCTGCGAAGAATGAATGGATTGTTTCTCTTTCTCCCCTAGCGATGAAAGTCTAGGGTTAGCTGGCATCAATTCCTATGGAAAAATGTATAATAAAACCTTTTATGACCAGGCAAAGGCATATCTAATCAAATCACCCCTGGTTGGCAGAGCTGGTATCTGAGGAGGAAGTAGACTGATTCGTATGCCTCAGAGAGTAATAGGACACAAAAGCAGAACTGACAGTGAGAATAAGGGTCTGGGCTGCTGATTGAGGGCCAGACTAGAATCTAAGTTTTCATGAATATGGCCCCAGATGTGACTTATGAAGCTCCACTGGAGGCAGAGCCCCTGGAACTGTGGTTAAGTTTGAAAGAACAATAAATATGTAAAGAGTGTGCACTAAACAATAACTATGAGCTTAGTGGACAACAAGTGTGTATCTATATGTGTACCTTATCTGAAAGAGTAGATTAGGGAGTTCGAGTTTGTGTATAAGACACTTCATTTAATACATACACTGCACATATTATACATAAAAAACAAAACCAAACCCATTGCTCAAGTTGATTCCAACTAGTGACCCTATAGGTTTTACCGATAGTATCATACATACTACTATATGTTATCTTATAAATAGACCCTGTAATATTACACATAACTTCCTAGTTTTCAAACAATCAGGCATTGTTGAGAAAAAAAGCAGACTTTGGAGTAAAAGATTAAGATTCAAACAGTGCTCTACCTCTTGCAAATCGTGGCAATTGAACAAATGATTTAAATTTTCTGCCCTAACTTAACTTATGACTGTGAAAACCAAATGTGCTGCTATAGAGCCATGCATGAATCTCAATTACAGCCCTTATTATAGCCCATTGAGGGCTTGTTTATCTGACTCCAGGCTGTCAACTCTGTACGTATAAGGTCTTACCTGATTTGTCTTTGAATAGTCTCTACGTAGATGCTTACTGAGTGAATGAAAGTGCTTTCTAAGTAATAAAGAACACCACACATCCTAAACATACTAATTTAGGTGAATTATGGTCAGTTCATTGTTGGTGATTAGGAAGGCACTTGCCAATACTGCTGAGTCTCAGTGCACTATTATGAACATTCAGTATCTCTGTATAATGACCCATGGTTGCACTAAAATCTGTTGCTGTGGAGTCCATGCTATATTCAATATTCTTCAATAGAGTCTTCAGTGTAGGTTACTTGTCAACATAAATAAAACAAAAATCCTCACAACTGGACCAGTAAGTAATATTGCATAAATGGAGAAAAGATTGCAGTTGTCAAGGATTTCATTTTACTTGGATCCACAATCAACACCCATGACAACAGTCAAGAAAACAAAAGATACGTTGCATTGGGCAAATCTGCCGAAAAAGGCTTCTTTAAAGTGTTAAAAAGCAAAGACTTCGTTTTGAAGACTAAGGTGTGTCTGACCCAAGCCATGGTGTTTGCAATTGCCTCATATGCATGTGAAAGCTGGACAATAAATAAGGAAGACTGAAGAAGAATTGACACCTGTGAATTGTGGTGTTGTCTAAGAATATTGAACATACTGTGAAATGCCAAAAGAACACACAAATCTGTCTTGGAAGAAGTACAGCTAGCATAATCCTTAGCAGAAAGGATGGCGAGACTATGTCTCACATACTTTGGACATGTTATCAGAAGGGATCAATCCCAGGGGAAGGACATTATGCTTGGTAAAGTAGAGGGTCGGTGAAAAAAGAGGAAGACCCTCAGTGAGATGGATTGACACAGTGGCTGCAACAGTGGGCTCAAGTGTAACAACAATTGTGACGATGGGCAGGACCAAGCAATGTTTCTTTCTGTTGTACACAGGGTTATTATGAGTAGGAACTGACTCGATGGCACCTAACAACAACAACAACAAACTTTTAACTTTTCATAGACAAAAATGTATTCATTCTCTTCATTATTGTCACCAGTGCTTAGTCTAGTTTTCAGAACATACCAGGTGCTCAATAGATATTTGTTGAATGAATAAAGAGCTGGCTAAGGAGGAATCAAGCATTGCTTTCCTCTTTTCTTCCAATTAACTATATGACACGTACACATGCACACACACAAATACACATGCAATTCATTAAAAACAAGTGTTGGTCTTTAGTGACATAAAAGAATTCAGGGTCTTTTTATATCCACTTTATCCCTCCCTGCCCTTGTATATTTAAAATATGAAAGAGTGGCAAATTTCAACACCATCATGGTTGAAGAATAGGGTACTGTTTAGGCCAATATGCACTTAAAATCTTAATATAGCAGCAATTATCTATGGATGTGCTCCTTGGAGTTGAGAAGTACAACGCGGAAGAATTTATAGCCAAGAATTTATTTATTGAGAAAATCTCCTGCACTCCATTGGCACGACACTGTGTTTACTGTAATTTCCTGATTTAAGCCTAAATTTACTTAACTGCCTTTTCCTGCCCCTTTCCACTGACAGAATTGTGACATAATTGTGAAATGCCAAACAGTGGACAGCAGGAAAGAAAAAGCCTACTTAGGAAAGAATAAAAATAGGTCATTTTATTTTTTAAATAAAACAAGTATTAGTCCCACCTAATCTATCTTTTAAGTATAATACATGCATACTGAGGAGTAAACTTGAAAATGTTTGTTTCACATAGGTGGTTATGTCATATTGAACACTCAATATTTCCTACAGGTTGTTTGCAAGTTCATTTCACACCCAGGCTTACAATAGCACATAATAAAATGGTGTTTACCGCATTGTATTGTTTTTTTAATGTCAGGCATTTTATTTCCAAAATCCTATGAAATTCCTATTAATATTACTCCCATTTTCAGATGAGTATCTCAAGCTCAAATACTAGCCTGTGAAAGAGCTGAGACACACACCAGATCATTGGACTCCAGCGTCCATGCCCTGAACCACTCCTGCCATCATGAAACTCCTATCGTATGCCTTTGCAGTTCTCTAACATTTGCCATTTTGCCTATTCTAAATCTTGTAAAAGTTTATTTTTAAATTAAAATTAATTCTTATAAAATTTTCCTCCAAATATTTGAAAGAACTAAAGGGAATCTGGTGAGTCATATATATATATATATATATATACACACACACACGGTGGAAAAATTCCCTACGTTTTTGTCATCCTAATAACTAAATCTGGAGTCCTGGTGGCGAAGTGTTCAAGAGCTCAGGATGCTAACCAAAAGGTCGGCAGTTCAAATCCACCTGCCGATCCTTGGAAACACTGTGGGGCAATTCTACTCTGTTCTATGGGGTCGCTATGAGTCAGAATCAACTCCATGGCACACAACAACTAAATCTAGACCAGATTCACTAAGGAGATTTTTAAAGCTTACTGAATATCCTAGAACTCTCCGACATTCCTAACTTCCTTGTAGTGGACTGGGTCACCTGGCTAGCTCAGGCCAGTGAACTGTGAATGAAAGTCACTGGCTTTTTGAAGAAGTAAAAAGTATTTGAGCTAACCCTCCGGCTCTCTTTTCCCCTGATTCACTGACTGTGGAAACCATGCTTTGAGATGGAGTACCATAAGATGGAAGCATAATGAATCCCTGAGTCAATACTAAGAATTTTCTTGGATATCCACTAGAGCTATAGCAGAATTTTTGTGGGCAGAAATAAACTTTTGTATACTAAGCCTAAAAAAAAAAAAAAAAAATTTTTTTTTTTTTTTTTTTTAATACTAAGCCTAACTTGACTAATACAGACACAGGAATGAGACTTAACAAACATACATAGTGACTGATCGAAAATCCTGAAGGTAAAGTGAAGTAGTTAGGATAGTTTTAGCTTCAGGTATCAGAAAACCTGATCATAAATTACTTCAACCGTGGAATATTTATTATTTCACTTTATCTGCATTCTGTGAGTGGGTCGTTCTGGGATAGCGGCTCAGCAATGTTGTATTCATCAAGTGACTGAGCAACTTCAAACATCACGTCATGTACATTAATGTCTAAGTTCAGGAAGGGATACATCCCATTCTCAAGTCTCATTTCTAGGGGAAGGAAAATTTTGTTATTATCATTCCCCCATCTCAGAAAAATGCCTCTTTATATCCAAGTGTCCAGTATTATGTGAAATTCTCCTGCCTAAACAAATTATTGTAATTGAATTGGACTTTCTGGGATTATTTTACTAGTTTAACCAGCGTTCATTACCTAGGGCTAAGGAATTCCGTGAAACAATTCCTGGATAAACTCAGGGTTTTACTGGCAAGGAAAAAGTGAATAACGTGTACTGAGTAATCAATGTCGTTGTTGTGTGCCATTGAGTTAATTTTGACTCATAATGACCCAAGTGACAGAGCAGAACTCTTTATAAAAACAAGTCTCCACATCTTTTCTCTGGCAGAGCAGTTGGTGGGTTTGAACCTCTGACCTTTTGATTAGCAGCCAGGGCTTATCCATTGTGCTACCAGGGCTTCTCTGAGTCGACAATAGTGTCTGCTCATAAAAAGACTTTCAGTGAGTGAAGTCAAACGCTCTGTATGTTCTCCAAATGTTACATACCCGAATTTAGTATGGTATTAACTTCAAAATGTAGCTAATATTATTTACCCTTTAAACATTCTATTTTTTTCCAACTGATTTTATAAAATTTTACAATACCTCCTAACATGTTATTGAGTTTATTAGCACAACATTGGATCATATCCTATATCTCACGAATGTCCAACTGCTATTTCTTTTTAAATCACACCTGGTCCCACTATTGGGTTGGCTGATTTTACAAATATTATTTTTATTATTTCTATTTAACTTTAAACCGGTTGTGTTGGCATCATGTAGACAATGTCAGTTACAAAATATTTTTGCATATTAGAGCATGTGGATTTATTTAGGCCAGGGTAAATTGAAGATTTAAATTTGCTTTTCTCCATTCTCCCTGATCAGCTGCCAGCCATTAAGCAAATATGAACAAAGAAGATGTTTAAGAAAAATAAGTTCACCAGTGTCACAAAATGATTCGTATATAAATTGTTGAGTGAGAAATGAATTTGCTTTGTAAATCTTCACCTAAAGCATAATAAAAAAAAAAAAAGGAAAATAATTTCTTGTTGCGTAGTAAAAAGAAATGCAATTATATATTATGGCCATAAAAAGAGAAGCTCAGGATGAGGAAATATTATTATACATGTGAAGGTTGGTCAGTAAATAAAGTATCCTATTTTCTGGCTCCAAATGTCATCATTTTCTGAAGTGATTTCTGAGAGAATCCACCATAAAAGTCCCCAGTGTGTAGGCTTTTTTAAGAATTTGTCTTATCTCCACCTCTCTGAAGTATGAATTTAAATGATTGGCACTAATGTGCACCCAGGATCAGGTGGGTTTTTGGCTCTTCAGAGTCACCGGAGCGAGGAGTGGAATGATGTGTGAAATGAAAAATCTGACCCAGAGCGTGGAGGGAGTTCAGAATGGCTGACTGTCATCTCGGCCGCCGGGTTAGGGCGAGGATGAGACTCACACAGGTGCATTATAAAAGCTCTCTGAACCTCAGAGCCCAGAGTGCGCAGATGAGAGCACTTTAATGAGCTGTTATATGCCTGTCCTTGGCTCAGTACATCTTTCTTATCTAACAATTAGGTCTCTGCCTCAAAGAAAAAGATTAAGGTGAGGAAATTACCTGAATGCCTTGAGTTGAACAGCTCAATTTACATCCATTTTCAAAGGCTATAAAAAGGGGGAAAATAAGGAGAAACCCCCCCCCCAAAAAAAAACGGGAGAGTAGCTGGTCTTTAGAAATACTAACTTCAGTGGTTTGTATCAGTTTTCCAAAAGACCTAAACTCTACACTTAGAAGAATTATGTCCTGATCTTTATTAGGCTCAGCCAAATAAACTAAAAATAACAATAAAACACACACATATCCACACAGCGTACAAAATCACAACAATAATAATAATAATGGATACACATATGGACAATAAAAGCGACAACAAGTAAAATATTAGTAAAATGTCTCAGCTCTTTGTAAAATGTTAAGATGTTAGATTGACTTGTAAATATTTCGTGCAAAGCTTTCAAGGACTGGCTGATCGATCATGCAGGGAGGGGTGGAGGTTGGGGAGGAATAGCAAACAGCCATAGTAAGACGGCAAACCAAAATAATTGCATTCATCTGGCTGGTCAGAACTTGACTTTGTATGATCTGACTAGTAACAATAATATTAATGACTAATACGTGTTAGTCTCAGTGTTTCCAAAAATGGACCAAGCACTATCACACAAGATATTTCCCTGATGCAGAGATGACCTGATTTCTTATTTTGATAGCTATAAAGGTATGTTCATACATATTTGGAAAAATATATATATAACTGGGACACCAACATGTCATTGCTTGAAGGCTAGTCTTTAGGAGATTAAGTCAGGAGGAGTAGCCACATGACAAAACAGGTGAAAAATGACACATTTAGGAAGTGCTGAGTTACAATACAGCAATGGGAAGGCTTAAGGAGTTTTAGAGAAGTTTTGACTTAATTTTTTTTTTATGTTTTTTAAATCCTTATGCCATATTTAGCTGCTCTTTCAAGTGTTTCCTTGACTTGGTGTGTGTGTTGCTCCCAGGTTGCTCCACTGGCCCTGATTTTATGTCATTTTATTCACCACTGCCATTGCCATAATAGCTATAATTTCTCAAGTGCTTACCAGGTACAAGGCATTGTATTAGGCCCCTGAAGTGCACTATATCACTGAGTTCTTAAAACAACCCTATAGTGAGCACTATAATTATCCCCATTTTCCAGATGAGGAAACTGAAGCTTAGAGATGCTACCTAAAAATTTGATTCCTTTTTGCAGGTTGAGGAGCCCTGGTGGCACACTGGTTAAAGTGCTTGGCTGCTAATCAAAAGGTTGGTGGTTTGAGCCCACCAGTTGCTCTTTGGGAGAAAGATGTGGCAATCTGCTTCCGTATAAAGTTTACAGCCTTGGAAACTCTACGGGGCAGTTCTACTTTGTCCTATAGGATGGCTATAAGTCAGAATCAACTAGGTAGCAGTGGATTCGGTTTGGTTTTTTGGTTAACAGGCTATTTTCTCATCTGAAATTTCCACGTTTTTGTCTGTGTCTCTTATAAATTAATAATACAAGTAAGAATATTATGCCAAACCCGTTGCCGTCTAGCCGAACTGCTGTATATAATTTCCAAGGAGCACCATAGCAACAGCAAATGAGTATTGACTAGATACTATGTTCAGAGCACTGGTTTATTAGTTACATAAGCTGCCTTACTTATGTAACTATGTAAGGGAAAGGTGTTTGAACTTGGCCAACAGTCAAAGGTGTTGGAGTAATGTTATGAATTGAATTATATTTCCCCAGAATATAAGTGAAAGTCCTAACTCTCATACCTGTAAATATAGCCCTGTTTATAAGTTGGGGATTTCTTTTGTTATATTAGTGGGGTCATGCCAGTGTAGCGTGGGTCCTAAACCTAATCAGTTCTGAGTAGTGTCTTATGTAAGGAGTAGAATAAACATGGACACACAGAGGTGGAAGACAGATACCATGTAAGGACCCTTCTACAAGCAAAAGAAAGCCAGCAAAGCATTGCTCGAAGACATCAGAAATAAGAAAAAAGGCCCACAGAAAGAACTGACATGGTTGAGAGCCTGATTTGGACTTTCAGCTTCCAGAATGTGAGAAAATAAATTCTTGTTCTTTAAAGTCACACATTTGTTATATTTCTTGTTACAGCAGCTCTGGGTAACTAAGACAGATAGTAAAAGTAAAGCTGCACTATAATTAGTAAAGGAAACCCTAGTGGTGTAGTGGTTAAGTGGTTAAGGTCGGCAGTTCGAATCCATCTGGTGCTCCTTGGAAACTCTACTCTGTCCTATAGGGTCAGAATAGATTCGACGACAATGGGTTTTTTTTTTTTTTGGTGTTATAATTAGTAAATCAGTTCTAGCCCTCATTGGACCCTTGACTGTGAAGGCTTGTTGTTGTTGTTGTTAGGTGCCAATGAGTTGGTTCCGATTCATAGTGATTCCATGCACAACAGAACAAAACACAGCCCAGTTCCGTGTCATCCCCACAACACTTGCTATCCTAGAGCTCATTGTTGCAGCCACTGTGTCAATCCATCTTGTTAAAGGTCTTCTTCTTTTTTGCTGACCACCCACTTTACCAAGCAAAATGTCCTTCTCCAGGGACTGGTTTCTCGTTATAACATGTTCAAAGTACGTAAGATGAAGTCTTGCCATTCTTACTTCCAAGGAATATTCTGGCTATACTTCTTTCAAGACAAATTTGCTAGTTCTTCTGGTAGTCCATGGAATAGTCAATATTCTTCACTTACACTATAATTCAAATGCATAAATTTCTCTTTGCTCTTCCTTATTCACTGTCCAGCTTTCACGTGCAGTGAAGACTTAGGCAGGGGCATTAAGCTCTGAAATCTCTGTTTCTGTATCATGTGTCTGCATTACACACATTAGGTTTACTCGAAGGAAAAAGAGAAGGAGAAAAAAGAGACCAGGGAGAGGCAAAAACAGGGAAGAGAATTAAAACAGAAAAGTTGATCTTACTCTTCACTTAGCCCCAAGTCTCAAATCAATTTGAAGACTTAAAAATTAAAAGTTTGAGAACTTCTTGGTTAAGTTGATGTCAGTGTTTTCAGAAATTTTAAAGGAACAGCAAACTCTGTCACACTAGCTCTGAAGACAAATTGCTTAATGAAGCGAACTCTTCAATTACAAAATAGCAAGGAGCAAAATTATGTTCCCAATGCCCTTTAGAAAACCCTCCATTCTCAAATCCAGCCATCAGTTTAATTCCATGGATGTAAATAAGAACTGACATGATTAAACCCTCTTAAATCTAATTTATTTGCTTTTTACCAAAGTAATAAGGATTTATTGTAAAGTATTTTCCAAAGTCTTCTTTGTCCTAGATCCCTGGCGGTACAATGGTTAAGCACCTGAGTACTTTAGATTTTATCCCTAGAAATTTCGGTTACTGTTACTTATGGTAAGAGGATTGAAAAAAGATCCATAGTGTAAAGTATGTGATTAATTTGACATTCTACTATAAAATACTTACTATCTAGTTTAAAAGATTCAGAGATTAAACATGGCAACACAAATTATGTGTGGGTGCATTCTTTTCACAGTATTTGGGAAGAAATCCATACTCTGCTTTCACTGTTTGACGAAAAGACACTTGCTCACCCATTGGGCCACCATTCATAACCAGCAGGTTAGTTAACTACTATAGCAACCACAGCTCTTCTTCAACTATGCTACTTCCATATTCCATGAAAAACAAGACTCTCTATCAAGGCTTTTATAAGTGGATATGTATATAAGTAAATATATAAAATGTACTGATAACAAGTGACAAAAGGTATTAAAATAAATCATTCCACTTTTAGTCTACGGGAAACAACATTATCAACTGATAAAACAGAATACAACTTCTTCCATCTAAAGCTTAAGGAAACCAGGCTACGATTTGCTTTAAGGTGATTGTAAGCAGCTATTATGGAAAACCTGATCAGCACAATTGCTTAAAGTGAACGTATTGCAAACAGAAGGCCTAAGGAATAGATGATATATCTAATTATTTAGTAAATACCCATTATCTGAGCCTTTAGTAAAATAATGACAGTGAGATTGAGAAAAATAGGCACTGCAATATTTACAATAAGAAGGATGAGAATAGTGAGAGTTATCCATGATTTTTTCTGACTTAAATTTTACAGCAACTCAGAGAGGGAGATAAAATTAATAACCCCATTTAAAGATGAGAACACTGAAGCTAAGAGAGTTCATGGTTTTTCCCAGCATTCCTCAGCTTAGAAGTAACAGAGCCAGTACTCCAGCCCAAGTCTCTATGAACCACGAGCCTTTGCCACGCTACCTTCACCATGGCAGGCATGGCTAGCACACCCAAAACAGAAAGTATAATTCTTGTCTGTATTTTGCAAGAGACTGGATGATGCAGTGGTTAAGCCCTTGGCTGCTAACTGGAAGTATGGCAGTCAAACCCACCAGCTGCTCCCGGGAAAAAGATGTGGCAGTCTACTTCCATAAAGATTATAGCCTTGGAAACCACATGGGGCAATTCTACTCTGCCCTATAGGGTCACTAAGAGTCCAAAGCTACTAGATGGCAATCGGAGGAGATGGGGTGGGGGAATAGTTTGTATCAGTGGCAGACAGGCATGATTTTAACACATGTAAAATGTAAGAAAATATAATACTTTGTCCTTAATTAGGCGTGAATAAAAGAGTTCAAAAAAGGAAAAGAGCAATTAAAGTCAATGAGAAAATCTTAGTGTTCACAACATTTCTTTGCTCTCAGTCTGGGAGATGGGTAGGGTTTGGGTGGATGGATGGATGGATGGGGAGAAACATGTCTGGCTAAGGAAAGAGACTAAATCAAAGCACTAAAATAAAATGTACACATGCACAGTCCTTTAATGTTAAAAGATAATCTCTACACACATCATTTTCATTTAATCTTCTCTCCATTCCTCAAAGATATATGAGCCTGAGATTAATCTTATGATTTTGAAGAACACTTTTTGAGGTTCAGAAAGTCCCAATTAGGAGAAGAGTATGAGGTGGAAATGCTGACCATTTCATCATCCAGTGTGAGGGAATAATCCTGTTGTGTACTGTGAGTGATAGGAAATGAGAGTGAGAATAAAGAACAAAATCAAGCAAAGATTTCTTGGTGGGAATAGAGGTAGATAGGTGTGGATGAATAAATGGAACCTTATTATTAAGGACTTTAAATAATACATTTTTGAGTTCAAATGTGATTGGGGTGGCAAGAGGGAAAAGTTGTAGTTAGTTTAGGATAACGCACAATAACCCATACTGCACTTTGGAGTCAGGGCAATCTGAATAATCATGGCAAGCTATCTAAGGTTTCTATCCTTCAGCTTCCTTATCTTGAAAGTAAAAATTTTATACCTTCGTCACCATGCTTGTTATGGTGACAATAAACTATACATTTTGTGAGATGCCTGTAGTAACTTACCCATAAATTATAGTGATTATTCTTATAACCATAAGTAAAGATGAAACTATGTTTGAAGTTGATTAACCTGGAATCAATGTAGAAAGAAGAGATTAATGGGCTCCTTGAGTTCAGGGGACGGGAAAAGTTGGTGGTGGAGAAGAAAGTGTGACATCATTTGAACATATAAAATTCTACAGTTCTCCGTAAAATCCTTTACTGGTTTCCCATTATATCTGAAATAAAACCCAAACATTCTATAGTATGTCCAACAAAGATTTGCATCCTATGCCTTCTGCATCCTCCTCCAGAATTGTCTCCCGAGTCTCTCCTTCCTGATCCAGACACAGTGGGATTCTTTTATTTCCTGTTATTCATGCTACCTGGAATGTTCTTTGCCCAGTTTATCAGGTTTCAGCCTAATCGTTACTTCTTCAGATAAAACTTCACAAACTTTTTGTGTTCCTATACTATCTCAACAATTAATTACTAAAGGTGTAATTATATACACATTTGTAGGTTTGGATTTACACAATTAAATCACTGACAAAGGAATAAAAACCAAAAACCAAACTCACTGCCTTCAAGTCGATTCTGACTCATAGTGACCCTACAGAGTTCCCAAGCCTGTAAATCTTTATGGAAGCAGTCTGCCACATCTTTCTCCCTTGGGTTCAAACTGTTGACCTTATGGTTAGCAGCCAAGTGCCTTAACCACTATACCACCAGGGCTCCTTACTGAAAAAGGAATGAAAAACTAAACCAAACCCATTGCTATCAAGTCAATCCTGACTTAGTGACAAAGAAATAACCAGAAAAACCAAACCCATTGCTGTCAAGTTGATTCTGACTCATAGCAACCCTATAGGACTGAGTAGAACTGCCACATAGAGTTTCCAAGTAGCGCCTGGTGGATCTGAACTGCTGACCTTTTGGTTAGCAGCCATAGCACTTAACCACTATGCCACCAAAGCTTCCAACAAAGGAACAGGTGGAATGGGAATTGAGCTGAGGCAAACACATGAACCATTTATATAACATTTCAAGTATCAGTGCAAGAGATCCAGACACTGTAGTCAAGGATTAATGTTAATTTGAGTCGGGTGGGGCGGGGAGGAAAAATGTTTAAGTTAGATTTGGAGCAGGCTTTTTGAAGCTGTTCTAGCAGTTGTAGAAAAAAGGATCAAGGAATCAAGGATCTAGAAACTTCAGAGTTCTAAACACTGTTCTGTAAGTATGTCCCTTATACAAGTTTTGTAAAGATTGCTCTCTAAAGCCATGCTTTAAACTGTCCTGGCCTGTAGATTAATGACACATAAATGTGCGTTTGGATCCCTAGGTGATGCAAATGGTTAACTGCTCATCCACTAGCCAAAACATTGATGGTTTGAACCCACCCGGAGACACCTTGCAAGACAGGCTTGGCCATCTGCTTCTGAAAGGTCACTGTCTTGAAAAACCTGTGGAGTACAGTTCTACTATGACACACATGGGGTCTCTGTGAGTCAGAATCAACTCGGCAACTAATAACAACAATGTGCATCTGTGTGTGTGTGTTTTCTATTCTTTTGTGGTTTTGTGTATCTGTGGTCTTTGGTGAAAATAAAGGGGAAGTGTGACAACAGAGACAGGGCTTTGAAAGTAGTAGGAGATGTCCCACTTGATAAGTGTCATTTCCTTGCATGTGGCGTAATTAAAACTTGCAGCTCAGGATTCCCTCATGGCAACATCACTGCAGCATGAAAAGCTACACTGTCGTAGGGCATCTATCTCCTACAAATAATCCATTTGTTGGAGAGGACAATCATATTAAATTAGAAAATGCTTACTAAATGAAATCAAATAGTTGTTTGACCCCAGATGATATGCTCAGTGACATATACTTGATATTTATATACTTTGGATAAATAACCTACTTATGCCTTGTACAAGGAGGATACGAAATAAACCTGACATATTCATATTATTTAATAGATATAACAAACCTCAATGTCTTTACGAAATGTGAGAAACATTTTCCCTAAATTAGGAGAGACAGTGGTTTGCTTCATCAATTTCAATATCTTTTGTTTTATTTATTTTTTGACAAGAAGTACAAACGTGGAAGCCAAGTATCCCACTGTTCCCTTGTATCTGGCATCACCTCTGAAATATAGCAAACATGTCACCACTTGACTAGTGGAAAGAAAAAAAAATGTATCTAGGAACGTCATGGCAAAATAAGCTTGAAATCTGATAGAATTTGGAAGATCTATGAAATAAGGAGCAATTATAATCTTGACATTCTGAAGAAGTCTTTTTCAAGTGACCATGAACACTAGCAGGTAGAGATTGTCAAAGTCAGGATGGACCAGGACAAGGAAGGCCACATTATATTCAGGAAAGACAAAAGGAAGTTTCTGGACCCTGTTGCTGCCCAAGTCAGGAATTAAATTATCACTTCTTTAAAGAGACCCTCCCTGATCACCCATCTTAAATCAGACATACCATTTATCCCTGGTTACCTCCATCATATCACATTGTTGCTTCTATTATTTATCATGTTCTGAAATTGTATTATTTATATGTTTATTTGTTTGGTTATTGACTGTTTCCTCCCAACTACCTCCAGCATGAAATTATGAACCTTGTCTAGTCTTATCTTCAATTCCTAAAATGTAGGAGCATATATCCCTGGCATATAGGGACCTCTAGGTAAATATTCACAGTGAATGACATGAAAATTTGAAAAGGGAACACATGGAAGATAGAATGACTATGACGTTATAATGTGTTAATTATCTACTCAGGATTTACTTATTTACCTATTTACTTATTTTTGCTTAAGATAATTGGTACTATAACTATATTAAAAGTTATCGTGGAATTAAAGCATTTAAAGTCAAAAATTAAAAAAAAAACTACATCATGATTATTAAAGGACTATGGTGATTTTCTTATTTTTCATTTTAATTATAGCACTGCTTCTCAAAGCAGAATCAGACCAGCCATGACTACCAAGTGGCTTAATCTTTGGAGTGACAGCAATCTCTTTATTTATCACCATTCATTTATACATTCAATTATTTATTCCTGTATTAACATTTCTTGTGTTGTTAGTGTCTGGCATGTCTGGCTAGGTTGTATAGAAGACATAAGTCATTCTTTAGGGACTTGGAGTGTAGTATAGAAGAGAGGCAAGGAAGCCAACAGATACCAGTGAAATATGGCACTAGAGTTACACACGGTGAATTTTAAGTACACAGAAAAGCATACCCTAACACACCATAGGTGGTCAAGGAAGTCCTACAAGAGAAGAAAAGTCAGCAGAGGGCAGGGTTAGCTCAGGCCAAAGAGATCATATGTTACAGCAAACTTGGAGAAATATAAGTAGTTGTTTTGTCTGTGCAAGTAGTTAGGCATGGTGAGTCATAAGGTTGGAGGGATAGAAAGAGTCATATTTTAAGGGGTCTTTCATGATATTCGAGTCCACCCAGAGCTGCCTCAGAAGACAGACCTGTCTGGTAATCTACAAAAAAGTCAACCACTAAATACCCTGTGGAGCACAGTTCTACTCTGATCTACATGGGGTTGCCATGAGTCAGAATCTACAGCAACTTGTGCACTCATACCATGCATACTATGGTTAAAGTACCTTATAAAAATATCTGTCACTCAATATGAATGAAGCTATAAAATTGGCCCTGGTAACACTAATGAGATGGATTGACACAGTGGCTGCAACAATGGGCTCAAACATAGCAATGACTGCGAGGATGGCACAGGACTGGGCACTGTTTGTTCTGTTGTACATAGGGTCACTATGAATCAGAAATGACTCTATGGCACCTAACAAGAACACATACCACAAGAAATAATAGTCTGCTAGAATATTCCCACTGCCGTCCAGTCGATCCCAACTCATAGCGACCCTATAGGACAGAGTAGAACTGTCCCGTAGAGTTTCCAAGGAGCGCCTGGTGGATTTGAACTGCTGACCTTTTGTTAGCAGCCATAGCACTTAGCCACTACGCCTAGCTGGGGGCAATAGTGGTTCAGTGGCAGAATTCTCACCTTCTATATGGGAAATCTGGGTTTGATTTCTGACCAGTGCACCTCATGTGCAGCTGTCATCCACCTGTCAGTGGAGACTTCTGTGTTGTTACAATGCTGAACAAGTTTCAGTGGAACTTCTACGAGAAGACAGACTAGGAAGAAAGGCCTAATGATCTACTTGCAAAAATCAGGCAATGAAAACCCTGTGGATCACAATGATCCTATCTGCAACCAATCAGAGGATGATGGCTCAGGATGAGGCTATGTTTTATTCGTTTGTGCATGGGCTCGCCATGAGTTGGGAGCCAACTCTGTGACAGCTAAAGAGAAGATCAGCTGGCTGTGTGAGAAGTAGGGCCACTCAGGGTGACAGTGCCTTCTGTGGGCAAGAGGGTCACTGATGTCCATGCCTTTACAGACTCAGAAACTCAAATTGTTTAGCTCATCCACAGTCTGGGTTAGTTAGGCTAACCAAACTTAGAAGAGACCAATAATATTACATCTAGGCATAAAAAAAACACATCAATTTGCCAGTCCATTTTTTCCTGGACATGGGCCTAGAATCAGAACAAAAGACTTAGACAATCTTAGTAATTAAGACACTAATTAAGACAATAAACCAATTTCAACTGTGAGGAAAAAAATAAAAAGGAAAATAAATTAGGTACATGATCACAGTCATTCCAGATAACTAGAAGTAAATGCATATATTGCTCTTTGAACCTCCTTTTCTAGATTCCTAGTTTAAAGCCAAACCCGTTGCTTTAGAGTAGATTTCAACTTATAGCAACTCTATAGGACAGAGTAGAACTGCCCCATATGGCTCCCAAGGCTGTAATCTTTACAGAAATTTAAGGCAACGGGTTTGGTTTTTTTCTTTTTTAATCCTTACTGGAGCAGACTTCCACATCCTTCTTCTGTGGGGTTCTTAGATTACACACGTTCATTTTTCTTAAAAATTTCTCTTTAGATTGTAATAAACTTGTTTGAACTTGAAGTTCTTCAGTTTCTATGAGAAAATAATATTTTTTCCAAAATGAAAATACATTTAGATTATAAATGTAGCACAAATACCTGACAAAATATTTACTAAATAAGAAGAACATGAAGAAGATCAAATCATTTTTTATCTAACCAATTAAATATAGGATTTATTACTCTTTTATTGGGAATCCTTCCATATTTTTATGCACAATATACACATAAATATATATTGCTTTGTAGGCCTCTTTTTATTTTAATGACCAATCATTAACATCTAACTGCATCAACTAATATGCCTCATATTTCAGGCACAGCTATGGCCAGGCTTTATGTGTTCAAACTCCGGTAATAGAAATTTAGGTTGTGTCATCATTTCCTTTAATTATGAATATTATTAGAGACAATAACCTTGCAATTATATATTTTCATTCTTCTGATTATTGTCATAGACTAAGTCCCTGAAAGTGAAATTTGTGTCAAAAGCCATGTGTAATCTGAAGATTTGAGATCAAGTATGAACACTATAGCCTTCCAGAATTTATCCCTGTACGTGTCTGTCAGTTTGTCGTACTGTGGGGGCTTGCATGATG